>NW_006239223.1:91098-118496 GCF_000226075.1 Solanum tuberosum
AAAAATATCAAAATCATATTGTAATATGATCATTGATGACTCGGGAAGTCATACTGCATAAACATTGATGGTATATCTAGATACCATACCGCTGATACATTGATGACATACTCGATTGTCATACTAATCATGTTTTAGAAACTCTTTACTCAAAACTCATCTTTACTTTCTAAAAACTCAGTTTAAGAACTCAAGTGTTGGCTTTAAAAAGTTTTTAAAATTTATAACTCAAATCATAGGGTTCATGTGGAATTATGGACATGAACGACTCAACTCAAAGATTTTAATAGCAATAAGGAAACTAGTACTCATAACTCCATACTCAAGAACTCAAGAACTCAAAACTAATAACTTAACGATATTTCTCCTCTAAAAAATACTCAATTCATAGGGTTCATACTGAAATATAAACATGAACGAATCAAATAAAGAATTTTAATGCATAACATATTGGAATTCAATAATTAGGAATAGAATTTTAAAAAGAAACAGGAACTATAGAACTCAAAATCAACTCATCTCAAGAATAGTCAAATCTAGGGGTAGAATCCTAGATTTCTCTTTTACTGATTTGAAAGTAGTTGTAGGGCGTGAGGAGGAACTAGTCCAACACTATGATAGCCTTACATACCTGGAAGAACAAGGTTCTTGAAGAATCTTAAAGAAGAACTTTATTAGAAGCCTTGAAACCCTAGCTTGAGGGTAAACAATCAAGAAAACATTTCTTGAGATTCTTGAATTAGTTTCTTGAAACTCTATGACCAAGAATTATGATTTTTGATTCATAATTGTACGGAGGAATTTGAGTTGGAAAGAATGAAATTTTTGGAGAAAGACTTACCTTGAAAAAGAATCTTGAAAAAGATTGAAAGATTCTTGAATGCAGTCTTCTACTTTGATTTTTCCTTAGGGTTTTGCCTTAGGGTTTGAGAGAGAACAGAATGATGGATTAAGAGATGAAAATATGATAGTTTTGGGCGTTTAATTAGTCAAGAAATTTGTTTAGGGTTTTCTTAGAGGTAAAAAGATAAAAAGACCCTTTTTAATGTTTTCCCGTCGGTTAAGTCGTCACTGCCCTGTATCAGGTTACTAAAATGGTCATAACTCTTTCCTCAAAAGTTGGATTGACATGAAATAGGTGGTGTTGGAAAGAAGATTCAAGTACCTTTAATTTGATAGGTTATGAGCCACGTAACTCTTTATATTCTAAGAGATATGGTCCGTTGAAGTTGACCCATGTAGAATCTTACATCAAAACTTAATCGATAAGGAAACTTTCAACTCTACTTTGTACTAGGAGTTTCTAGTGACCTTAATTGATATCCAAAATCATTTCCACACTAAAGTATATACCTTTACACATATAGGATATTTAAGAATCACTTGATATGACCCTACAAGTAAATGAAGAATGGTTCGAGTCTTAACTTAGAAATTTTTGGGGTGTTACATCTATAGTTGTTCAAGGTACTGATTTGAAAGAATTTGAATTCAGAATGTGATATATAGTTATTAGAACCTATCCCAAAAGAAGCAAAATAACTAATAATAAGTCAATTATTAATCTTATCATCTTCATAAGAGTCTATTTCTTTTCTCTTCTACACCAATCTATTATAGAGTATCTGGTTTAGACAATTGAAATGCAATTATTTTATAAGATAAGTGGCTCATGAGCTCTTTAGAGAGGTTTACGCCACTACAATCAGAATGCAATGACTTTGTATATTTTTCATGATGCTATTTTCATTTGTCTTAAATATTTTGAGTTTATCAAGACATTTAGACTTACAAAACATCATAAAATATATTCATTTCATGAGTAACCTTCTTGAAAACTCAGAATACTCAAATTCACCTCTTGCCCAAATGCTCATTTATTACACAAATCAAAATAGATTAATTATAACTTATCACTACTTCTTTTTCCTTTTTAAGAGGAAAGGTCTCTTAGTCATTTTTCCTTCTAAATAAGAGTCACATGTTGGTAGTGACTTCACATTCAATGAACTGTTATGTCCATTCATTAATCAACCTCGAAATTTTATTCAGAGTAAACGACTTAGACGCTAATGTACAGATAAGTTTCATTCAATTTAAAAGATATTTTTCCTTGTGAGACAGATTAATATAATTCAGTTCATGAGAGATAATACTAATAAAAAAATTACGCATCAACATACCATAAGAAATATAATGTTCATCAAACTTAATGATAGGAGAGTTACAAACAAATATATTAAATACTCCTCTCTTATCTAGTTAGAAACTAAAAATAATTCCTTCTAACATCAGGTACATGTACAATGCATTCTTTGAATTAATATCTTATCTCTACCAAAAGAAAAGCTTAAGTAGTACTAAGTGAGTGCGTAAAGTCTATTGAGAATATGAGATATAATACATTATATAGATCATAATATTTCGAATAATCCTAAATAAAAAAATTCAGGGCTCATTTATACATATATATCCATGCATCTCGAATAGCCAATCGATGGGATTGGAGAACTTCTCATGCAATACACATGTACAATGACCGATTATTCACTCCATAAACTTATACATACCTAACTCAGATAGAGAGTCTACTGTTCAAGTCAAGTAAAAATCCTCTAGTTACATTGATCCAATCATATATTACTCAGTTTAGGAGAGTTATCAAAACTAGACGATTAAATGCATAATGACTTGCATCAATTCATCCGATAGGGAGGAAGGTCTAAGCCAGCACATGAAACTAATACTTCACTACTATTTAATCAAATATGACCAAAAATTCATATAACGATTCAAATATATATATATATATATATATATTTCTTACTAGGTCGTTCTTATGAATATACCTTTTAATGAATCAAGACGATAATTAATATATACAAATCATAATAGTTATATCAGGATTAAGAATATAAGTACATTTAATAGTTTAGAGAATATGTTTTTGTCAGTCAGTCTAAAACAACTATCTCTACTTGGTCCCGTTTAATACATACAAAATGCATTAGCACAAGAAGTTAGAACTATACCTTTCCCATAATCAAGATAAATTACAAAGAATCTTGTGCTACAATCATACCGATGGCATGTCCAATTTCCATCCTAGATTGTGAACAAAAAACTTTATACTTATAAGAATCGATGATTTAATCCTCTGTGTATAGCTAAAACTCTACTCACTAAATCATCTACTATATAAGTAAACAAACACCTTAAACGGATATGTGATCTATTAAAACTTAGTAAATATTTATTTTATAATAAATATTATATCTTAACATATGGTTAATAGTATCTATCCCAACACACAATAGTCTTTGAATTTTTCTGATGTCACAATTAACACCGAAGATTATTGAAATATTAAGATCTTGAAAAAACTGGGTATGAAAATAGGGGTGGGAGGAAGAGAAAATGTACTTGAAGCTGAATATAGCATGTTCCTCACCATATTTCATTAGAGTAGCATATTAAATAGGCAAAAGGGTATGGTGGACCCTTGTACTTGTATGCGTTTGTATTATGATCCCTTCTATTTAACCATGTTCCTCACCATGTGTGTAGTTCACTCACCCTTAAATAGATGACATGTCAAACCCATGTCACATAAATTGATAACATGTCATAATTATCTTCATTAACTATTTTTAAAAGTTATTAACCAAAATTTTATTAAATAAAAGGTAAAATAATAAATTTTAAATTGGCTCTTTAAGTAAAATTTGGGACTTCACGCCTCCTATCTCATTTCAACCGTGTAATATCCAAAATCCATCGGCAAAAGTCGTCGCCCCACTGCTCCTCTTGTTGGCGAGACCTGTACATTCTCTTTCACTCGTTTCCATCTCCATCACAAACCCTCACCTTTTTCCTTTTCTCCTTCTCCAACTTCCACAAAATCAGCAACCCTAAGCCGCCACAACCCACACCACCGATGACCCCCTGCGAATCATCAGGGATCGCCTCTCCTCTCCATGCTATCAACAAATACCCTCGCCGCCTCCCGTTCTGAGGAAAAAGGTATCAACGTCGCCTTTCTCTCTCCCACTCCACTACAAATCAGTGGACTCCAACGAGCATCGCCATAAAATCAACCAGTGCTACTCTCTCCCTCCACTAATAACAACTTGAAACTTGACATAAAGGAGGTGCTAATGGAAAAGATCCGTTAAAGAAGATGACAATAGGTGTGGAGAAGAAAGAAAAAGGGATTGAGGTAGGGATGGGGATGGCAGCGAAAAAGTACGTGGAGTTGAGGGAAGAAGAGGGTTTTTTTAAAACTTATTTTTTCTTCTTAAAATTTATTATTTTATTTTTTAAATATTTTAAGTTTAAATATGATGTTCACTTGCCTTCAGATGCGTGTAATTACACTCTCTCGCCAACTCAGCCATTTTAATGCCACATAAGTCTGGTCAATGGTCAGAGGGGTTTGATATATTGTGTTTTATTGAGTTTAATGGTTCAGTTGATAAATAGTTCAGTAGAAGAGTTCATATTGCAAACACATGCAAGTATAAGGGTCCACAAAACCTTTTGCCTATTAAATACAGTAAATCAGATGCATCTTAATGTTGAAGTAGAGGAAACTTCTTTGTCAGACACCCCCTCCAAAAAAAAAATAGATGCTAGGAGACTTCGTTTACACATGATGAAGCTAATGGCTTTGAGATAGTTAATTACACCGGGAAGATATTCAATTATATTATTATCAAATGATAAAGTGACTACTGAAGCATGTTACGAACATGACCTATATGCTACCTTTTGAAATTTCCATTGCTACACCTAGGAGTGACAAACGAGTGAGTCGAATAGAATATGAATCGATCGAAAATGAATTAATTATAAAAATGGATAAAACACTCGACTCGACTCACATTTTAAATAGGTAAAAACGAGTTATCCAATGGATAATATGGGTAGCAATATTATAGTAGAAAACTTTAAAAAACAAAATCTTCTTAAATTTTTTGATCACTCCACCCTCCCTACCAACCCTCCTCCCTACTCCCCTGTCCCAGAAAAATGTAAAAAAATTAGTTTCTTTTTTTATTAAAAATATAATTTTTCTAAAGTTCTTTTTTCTCACCCAATCCCCCTACTAGCCACCCCCCATTAAAAAAAAATGTAATTTTTAATATTTTTTTTACCCCCCTCCCCCTCCCTCCCTCTCCACATCCCAAAAAAATTTAAATTGTTTTATTAAAAAAAATTAAAAAGTCTTTTTTACCACCCACCCCCAACCAAATTTACCACCCGCCCCTATCACTTTTCTTTCTTTTATGAATGAACATTTTTTACCCATATTATACATTTAACTATCCACTTTTAAATGGGTAAATATGAGTATTATTAGTTTTTACCCATTTTAAAATGAGTTGGGTACCCAACCCATTTTAAATGGGTAAATATGAGTGGATAACCACATAAATTACCCATTCTGCCACCTCTAAATACAACTATTGATTGTATAGTCTGAAGTAAGAGTAGATCTCCAAGGTAAGAAATTTTTGTTATTTATGACATTTTAGTTAGTGTTATTGAAGGCACGCTTAAGCCCTGAAGCGAGGCTCAAAATGAGTTGAACGCTTTGCCTCATTTAAGGTGCTCTTCAATACCGTCATCAAGGTCAGAAGGTATACTTTTCCTTGCTAGTGAACCTCTATGAAGAGGTGACACTAAACAATTGATATTTGACTTAATCGTAATTTTTTTTTTTGAATTTCTTTGTTCATATATTTGTCACTAAATGTCATTAATTAATGATTATAATTGTTTATCTTGGTTGTATTTTTTCTCCCTTTATACCTTTTTTAATTAAATCCCACACTTTATTTATGTTTTACCATTAAAGCCCCAACGAACCTAAGACCATCTCCAACCCAACACCAAATTTTACACAAAACCCTAAATTTGGTGTAAAATTTGATGTTTTGAGCTCCAACCCACACCAATTTTTACACCAAATTTGGTGTGTGAATAGTGTTGCACCAAATTTGGTGTAACACTATTCATCACACCAATTCACTTTTTGAATATTTTAATATTATTTTGTTATCCAAACTTTTAATTAAACATTATATAAATTGTATGTTTTAATTAAATCTCTTGTATATTTAATTATTTTTTATGTAATATTTTTATAATATTAATTTTAGATATAAGATTTAGTTTTTTATAATTAATTTTTCTATATATGACTTTTTTTAAAATTTAAATTTGTGTTAATTCTACTATAAATTATAATTGGATATAAATACAATGAACCTTCACAAAAATTAAAAATGTAAACATTGCTCATTTTGATCTACGTAATGCATTAATAGAGCATTTCTGGGAGCACCATTGTGATCTTGAAAGTTGAATATTTATGTGGAATTTAAAATAATTTTTTTAATTATGTAATGTTTATTTAATTGTATTTCATTAATGATTTCACTTTTATTTATATTATCCATTATTATGTATAATGTATAATATTTGCTAGCAATTTATATTATTTAAAAAATTATGGTACAAAATAATTTTATATTAAATGATTAAAAAAGGAAATAATATGAATTATATATGGTGAATGTTTTAGAAAGAATTTGTTTTATGAAATAAAAAAATATAAATGAAATAAGAAATAATAATATAATAATGAAGAGAGAGAAAAATATTCCTATTTAGGGTAAAATTTGGTTGCAGTGGATTGGAGTTGATTACACCACAAATAGTGCTGACACCAAATTTGGTGTAAAATTTAGTATTTGGATTGGAGATGCCCTAAGAGATTTTTTACACCTTTTGTTGTTGATAGCACTATAATTTTAACTATAAACGATAGAGAAATTTTCCCCTTCAGCTGTTGCATTTTGCATCTGTGTCTGCATAATTGAACAATGAAGAGAGATTTTACTGACCTATATAGAAACATTAATGAGAATAAATATAATAAGTAAAAGAAAATAATTAAGCTAATTACCTCAGTGGGATTTTGCTACCATATATAAATTTTGATGCAAACAAAATGTTAAGACCTTGAGTGGGGTGATGCTACTCCATGTAAAATGTGATGAAAATAAAATGTTAAGACCTTGCGTATTTATAGAGGATTGTGATCCAAATTTCATATGATTTGTTAAAGAAATTGCCATAAAAAACATGGAAAGTTAAGATATGGAAGGAACTTAATTATTTATCCTTTTTTGCTTATAGAATTAAAAAAAGTTTGCCATAAAAAACTTGGGAAATTAAGATATGGAAGGAACTTAATTATTTATCCCTTTTTGCTTATAGAAGTACAAGGAATGAGATAGTGAAGAAATATTATATGTAGTTAGGACATTTAAGATATGGAAGGTACTTAATTTTTTTAAATAGAAGTTGAAGGAACAAGATAGTGAAGACAAATTATATGAAGATGGACATTTAAGATATGGAAGTTGAAGGAACAAGATAGTGAAGACAAATTATATGAAGTTGGACATTTAAGATATGGAATGTACTTAATTATTTATCCTTTTTTACTTATAGAAGTAGAAGGAACGAGATGGTGAAGAAAAATTATATGAAGTTGGACATTAGGATATGGAAGGTACTTAATTATTTATCTTTTTTTTTATTTATAGAAATAGAAGGAACAACATAGCGAAATTAAATTATATGCTGAAGACTTAAGAGTGTGTTAGGTATGAAGGAAAATATTTTTCTAGATTATTTATTTTTTGGTGTTTGGTTAGTAAGGAAAAAACATTATCCCCAAAACATTTAGATAAAACTATTTTCAATACTATAACCCTAGATCCGAATCCATGTCCCAACGGTTGGGGCCCAACCTAATGAAGTACCCAACCCTGTCCCATACAATGACCTAAGGTCACCATTTTTTGGGAAATACTATAGTAAAAGAATTAAGAAAAGTATAATGTGGTCATTATCATTGATAAAATAGTAAAAAAATTGAAGTTGTATATAATTTTGGAGTTAATAATATGTTGATTTTAATGCTTGCAAGAAAATAAAAAAGGTTATGGTACCATTAGAGTAATTATAACTTATGTGGTTAATTATTGAAGTAGTTAATGAAAAGGAATAATTTACTCATGTAATTTAGATTGAGTTAAGAGTATTCCTATATTGAATTAGGGTGAGTAGTCTATAATGGTTCAATTCTGCATTTCATCTTTCAAAGTTTCTTGTACGGGTTCTCCTATCTAGGTGTTAGAGTAAGTGCCAATAAACAAAGTATATTATCCCACCAAACATCGCAAACCCTGCAACTAGAGTATGCCAAGTGGCATAGCAAGAGTATTATTAGTACAAACAACACGTATCGGTAGGGATAATCGATCAACCCAAACCTATCACTTAATATACGGTATAATAAAAAGAAAAATCATACAATACGGAAGCTACACCACCCCAAGTTTTTATCTACCTCCTCTTACCCAACCAAAGTAAATACCGTGATTGAACATTCTAATTACATCACTTTAAGGCTTCCCCAGCCTACCTAGAACGTCACAACAATACACAATCGTAGTTTAGACCTTCTACCACATTAATATCCTTAAAAATCAGGCCATCATATGTCCTATTAACTAACCTGCTACCTTTTACAGTACCCATGCCAGCCCTATGGCCCTTTTTGGAACAATAAGTAAAGTTGGCGCCTTAGACCAACCTATCTTAGTCACCTATCCTTAGTCAACTAAACCAAGAACTCATTACAGACCAAGACCATCATGACTCTCAGAACACAACCTAGACAACTAAAGAATTGAGTCCCCATAAAGTCAACTCAATAGTGAGACAATATGCAGAAGAAACCCAACAGTGGGGATGTAAAGAAAATTTACTAAACTCCACTCTCACAAGTGATACATAACCTTGACTCTCAGTCCTTACCCTAACATATTGTAACATTATACATGTTCCACATGGTCACATACTAGTCAAACCTGAGATCAACTCACCTTTTTAGTAACTTGGACCTCTCAATGATCCAACATGCAATAGTTACCTCATACAAGAATACACGTCAGCTCATGGAACCATCATCACATAGTTTCTCCTCTCAAGGAACCCAAACAAAACTGTTAGTATATCGGTGTGGTAACCGAGCTATCCTTAGTTAGTGTACCGGTGTGATACCCGCGCCAATGATATATGAATATCCCCATACCAGGCATGGAACTCCAGCCAACCAGTAGTATATAATAGACATCGTATCCAATCCAACCATGGAAATATCCTGTACAATGTGTGGTACCCGAGCCAACCAACATTAATAGAAAATCATGCACAATCACATAGCACAATGAACACGACCACTCTAAAACCACAAATCATAATCATGTAATGTCCCATTTCTTGAGAAATTACCTTTATGTGTGAAATGAACATTTTTCCCTCCCCCTTAGTGTTTCAATGCTTACTATGTATTTTGGGAATGGTTAGGTCCTCGATGCGATTAGGTGACATTCTGATGGAATTTTGTCACCACCCAGACCATCGTGATTGGTACCCACATTAACCCTTCGGTGGGAGAACTATTAATACTAATTAGCTAACCAACTTAATCACAATACTAAAGCATTTAAGGTTACGAAAGCAAGTTTAAATGCTAAGGAAAAGAAATAGAGAGTTCCCATAAACTCCAAACAAAAGTCTAACAACCAAAACAATGTGGAATAACACCTAGAACATGAAAGTCAATGTACCAGAACATCTAACAAGATCCATAAGTCTAACAAGAAGGGTTACAACCCCAAACTAATGTACTTATAACTAACTAGAACGCCTAAGTCCAAAATATGGACATAGACAGAGAGAGAACTCATGGCAGCTCGGAAGAACTGGCTCACCCTTGAATTCGATACGATCATTGGTCTTCTAAATGAGGTCTGTCAATAGCCACCTGAAGTTGCCCTGTACTCAACAAAGAAAGAGCAAGTGCAATATCAGTACACAACCACAGTGTACTGGTAGGATCACGCGGCTATCCCATTAAGTGCAACATACATAAGTCATTACAATCAATATAATAACATGCATACACGAACATATACAATATCATCATCATCATTTACGAACAACGTACAATTTCACATTTCTCAATATACACAATTATAAAAAGTCATTGGTTCTCTCATGGAACCTAAACCCAAACAGTTAGCATACCAAACATGGTACTCGATCCAATGTTTATGCCGGAACGTGGCAACCGATCCAAGTTAGTGTGTCGGACCGCAACACCCGATCCATTCAACAAGCCACAATCACAATCACAAGTATAATCTCAAAATCATATAATCAAGTCATGATTCATGGCATTCATCATTCATCTATCCTCATTTAAAAATTAGTGTGATCAATAAGGGCAACATTCACATACATACATGTATTATAATGAAGCAAGAACAAACATACATCACACAACATGAAAATCACAACCATCACCAACCTCGAAACAAGCTTGAATCCCCTAAGAAACTTGATTCTTCCCTTTTCGGATTCGTTCGGCTTGTTCTTGGTCTACAAGCAATTAATTTAACACGGGAATCAATAAACAATAACTAATTACCCGAATTACTAACAATTCCATCAACCCTAGATCAACTCATGATCCCAATTAGGGTTGTTTCCACCATAAATTCAAGATCAAATCCCTTCCCCATCGATAATTACCCATTAGATTACGTTCTACGGATTGAAAAACGGATTCAAGGAGTTAAAATCTTACCTTTAGCCTCAAGAATGGTGGAAAACTGTAAAAAAAAACCCTAGGTTCGTTCCTTAGATCTCAAGTTCAAAAATTACAGAATAAAATATTTTTGGGGTTTATTTCCGACTTTAAGTCGCATCTGCCCCGCCATGGCGGCCCCGCTACAGCGGCCCCGCCCTAGCCGCAGAATTCCCGCCTCAGCAACTTGCACGGAAACAGTGAGCAATTTTACTAATTCCAAGACTCCCATTTCACAACACACCTTCAGCCAATGACACTCAGAAAATACTCGTTCACGTTAAGATCAATTTCGTGAGTTCTACTCACCCTAATTCAATTTTATAAAGTCATACGGGTTCCTTAACGTCTTGGCTATCTAATCATATGATCAATTTCATAATTAGATCACCCAATTGTTATTAGATTTCCCTAGACTTTAATGACTTCGATTTCATCCAAATCTGGACTAGGTTGAGAAAGTTACTACGAAAAAGTTTTCCGGCCCAAATTTTTTCCTCGTTGGCTTTTCTATAATGATGGAACCCAGTCGTTACAATACATACCAATTTACCCATCACTCGTTCCCGAGTGAAAAACTTAGGAGAAATTGGCTAAAGAAATAATGGAGTAGTACCTGAATCGATGAACAATTAGGGATACTTGTCTCGCATGTCCTTTTCGGTTTCCCAAGTGGCTTCCTCAACTAGACGATGCTTTCATTGAACTTTCACGGACTTAATCTCCTTGGTCCTCAGCTTACACACATCCAGATCAAGAATTGCAACCGGTTCCTCCTCATATTGGAGGTCTTTGTCTAACACAATTGAGTCCCGTTTGATGATGTAATCCCCGTCACCATGATATCTCTTCAACATGGACACATGAAATATCGAATGAACTCCTGATAGGTGCCACTGGCCCTACACATTCAAGAACCTCAAAGGGACTAATGTATCGTAGACTTAGCTTGCCCTTCTTGCCAAATCTCATCACCCCTTTCATGGGTGATACCTTAAGAAGAACATTCTCAACAGTCTGAAATGCCATGTCTCTTACCTTATGATCCACATACTTCTTCTATATACTATGGGCTGCTAGAAGCTTAGCTTGAATACTCCTCACTTTATCTTTAGCATCCTTCACTAAATCAACCCCCAAAGGTTTCACATCTCCAGCCTCAAACCATCCTGTGGGTGATCTACATCCCCTCCCATAAAGTGCCTCAAATGGTCCTATATCAATGCTGGAGTGATAACTATTATTATAGGAGAATTCACACAAAGGTAAGAATTTGTCCCAATGCCCTCCAAAATCAATCACACATTCCCTCAACATGTCTTCTAGCACTTGAATAGTCCTCTCTGACTGCCCGTCTGTCTATGGATGTAAAGCGGTACTAAAATTAGTTGTGTGCCCAATTCATCATGTAATTTTCTCCAAAACTTGGAGGTAAACTGTGTACCACGGTTTGAGATGATAGAATGGGGCACCCTAAGCAACCTCACTATCTCTTTCACATAAACCTTAGCCAATTGTTCATCATTATAATCTATTCTTACTGGAATAAAATGGGCAGACTTAGTCAATCTATCAACCACTACCTAAATGGAATCAAACTTCCCCATTGTCTTGGAAAGACCAACCACGAAATCCATGGCTATCCTCTCCCACTTCCATTTTGGAATTGACATTCTTTGAAGCAAACCTGCAGGCCTTTGATGTTCATACTTCACTTGTTGACAATTTTGACACTTAGCCACAAACTCCGCTATATCCTTCTTCATGCCCGACCACCAATAAATTCACTTCAAATCTCGGTACATCTTGGTCACACCCGTATGAATGGAATATCGGGAACCATGGGATTCTGTCAACAGTTTCTGAATCAAATCATCAACTCGAGGAACACAAATTCTTCATTTAAAACTAAGCACACCTTTCGCTTCGAGAGTGGTCTCTTGTGCCTTGCCCATCACAGTCTTCTTCTTGAGTTCATTCAAATTTTCATCTTCAAATTGTTTGGCCTTGATCTCTTCAATGAATGTGGCTCTTACTTCAATGCTACCTAACACCCCACATTTTTCTGAGATGCCCAATTGCATGAATTTAGACTCCAAGGTTTGAATTTCCTTAGCCAATGGTCGCTTAGTTACACTCAAGCAAGCTAAACTACCCATACTCACCGCTTTTCGACTCAAGGCATCTGCCACTATATTAGCCTTACCCGGATGGTATTGAATGGTCACATTATAATCCTTGAGTAACTCCATTTAGCTCCGCTATCTCAAATTCAGATCCTTTTAAGTGAACACATGCTGCAAACTACGATGATCAGTCAATACCTCACACTTAACACCATAGAGGTAATGTGGCCATATCTTAAGAGAGAACACTACCGCTGCTAACTCCAAATCATGTGTTGGGTAATTCCTTTCATGCACCTTCAATTGACGCGATGCATAAGCTATAACATTTTTATCCTGAATCAACACAGCACCCAAACCAAAATATGAATCATCACAATAAACAATAAAATCTTTACATTCTACCGGTAATGCTAGAATATGTGCGGTGGTCAAGAGAGTCTTGAGCGTTTTGGAAGCTCTCCTCTACATTTTTTCAGTCCATTCAAATGATATCTCCTTTTTGGTCAAATTAGTCAAGTGAGTGGCAATAGAAGCAAAGTTCTTCACAAATCGATGATAGTAGCAAGAGAGCCCCCACAAAACTCCTAACTTCCGTCACAGAGCTAGGCCGAACCCAATTCTTAAACGCCTCAAACTTTTAGAGATCTACCATTACCCCTTATTTTGAAACTACATGTCCCAAAAATGCAACCGAAGTCAACCAAAATTCACATTTAGAAAATTTCTCATACAACCATTGTTTCCCAAGAACACCCAAAACAAGATGAAGATGGTTGACATGCTCTTCCTCACTTTTCGAATAGACCAAAATGTCATCAATAATGACTATGATGAATGAATCAAGAAATGGCTTGAACATACCATTCATTAAACTCATTAAAGATGCAGGCGCATTAGTCAAACCAAAAAACATAACTAGAAACTCATAGTGCCCATAGTGGGTTCTAAACGCCATCTTGGGCACATCCTGAGGCCTAGTCTTTAACTGATGGAAGCCAGACCTTAGATCAATCTTAGAGAAAACTGATGCACCTTGCGATTGGTCAAAAAGGTCATCTATGTGAGGTAAAGGGTACTTATTTTGAATGGTGACCCTATTCAATTGCCTGTAATCTATACACATCCTCATACTACCATACTTCTTCTTAACAAACAAAACTAGAGCACCCCACGGGGAAGCACTAGGAAGAATAAATCCTTTATCAAGAAGCTCTTGGATTTGAGCCTTAAGTTCTCTTAATTCCGCCGAAGCCATGCGATATGGAGGGATGGAAATGGGACGAGTACAAGATTCTAAATCAATGTAGAAATCTATATCCCTATCCGGAGGCATACCAGGCAAGTCATTAGGAAACACTTCTCTAAATTCTGACACCACATGAATAGACTCAATAGATGGAGTCACAACCTCAACATCCCGAATATGAGACAAATAAGACAAACAACCTTGCCCTATCAGTTTTCTAGCCCGAACGGAGGATATGATCTTAGCTTGCTTAGGTTTGTACACCCCTTCCCACTCTAATTTTCCCTTCCCGAATTTTCTAGAGTTACATACTTAGTATTACAATTAAGAACAACATAATAGGGGGGCGACCAAGTCATGCCTAAGATTATATCAAAGTCAGTAATATCCAAAATTACCAAATCAGTCCAAGTCTGAAAATCCATAAACAAAATAGGACAAATACGATAGACATGGGTGACTATGACAAACTTTTTAACTGGGTAGAAACATGGATGTGGGCATCTAGTATATCACAAATCATAGCAAATGTTGCGGCAAATACCACAGATACATAAGAGTAAGTAGAACCTGGGTCAAATAACACATTAGCCATCCGGTCACAGATAAGAATAGTACCTGTGATCACTGCGTTAGACGCCTCTGCCTCATTCTTGCCTGGAAAGGCGTAACACTGAGCCCTATCATCATGACGAGCGGCTTCCCTGCCTAGTTTCACGTTACCTTTGCATGCGTTACCATTTTCCCTACCTCCGCGATCTCGTTGATTTCTTCCTCGCCCACCTTGTGGACATCCTCAACCATTATTACCATTTCTCGCGGGTACCACTGCTCTATTTTGCTGCTGCACGAAATCCATCACTCGCGGGTGGGGAAAATCTCTCCTCATATGCCCATGTTCTCCACAGTTGTAACATGTACGATCAAAAGATGACCTGCTGCCCACCGAAGGTGGGATTCCCTGGCTATCCTGAATCAAATTATGAGGTGGAGTTCCTGAATAATTACCTGTAGAGGCCGGGATAGCAGACTGAATTGGCCTGGCTGCAAGTGTTGGCCTTCCTGAACCTTTGGAGTAAGATCCCTAAAAGTTGCCTGATTTTTTGGCTTTCTTAGCCAATACCTTGGCCTGACCGTCTCGCTTCACCACCTCCACTTTCTTCACAAAGTCTGTTACTTCATTGAAGATTTTCCCTGCAGAGGTCATATGAACAGATAATACTTGCAACTCAGAATTTAGTCCTTTAATAAATAAACAAATCCTCTCTTCCTCAGTAGTCACCAATTGAGTAGCATATCTAGACAAGGCATGAAATTTGGCCTCATAAGCAACCACAAACATATCACCTTGCTCCAAAGCCATGAACTCATCCTTCTTGCGATCCCTCAAGGTCCTAGGCACATATTTCCCTAAAAACAGAGCATGAAATTGAGTCCAAGTAAGAGAAGGTAAAACTGAAGATCTGCATTCCACATAAGCTCTCCACCACTACTTAGCCTCACCTTGAAGTTGAAAGGTCACAAACTCAACCCCATGTTGATGGACAATTCCCAACTTATGAAGCCTCTCATATTAATGTAGGATGAACTCATATGCATCCTCACTCTCAGGACCATGGAACATAGGCGGTTTCAACTTTAAGAACTTAGTCAACATCTCATGCTCATTACCAGTCATAATAGGACCCAACAAAGGACAAAAGAAAGCATCATTACTTACATTCCCTCCCACCTTAGGGACAATGATAGCAATAGGAGGATTGGCGGGAGCTTGAGTTTCTTGAACAGAAGGAAGCACTCCAGGACCAACAACCTTTTCAAGAATGACATGATCTGTTGAGCTAACACTGAGTCCAAATGAGGACTGCATGTAGTCTCAGCCTGCACTTCTTCCTCTTGTCCAACATTCTCCTCATTCTCAACCTCGATATTCTCTTCTACCTCTTCTTGGTGCGCATGAGCGGCCTCATTCCTGGTAGCATTTTCAACTAGTGCTCCATCACACTACCCTTAGCTCTTCCTCTACCCCTACCTCGACCGCGACCTCTAGCTACAGATTCCTCAGCTGGAGCATTGACAATAGCTTTGGGCCAAACGTCGTTGAACCTAGTGTTAACCATCTGCGGACAAAAGAGTGACGAAGGTTAGATACCAATTTGAATCGCCAGATACCAATTGGAATGAAGTTATAGCATGAAATGAAACAAAAGAAAGTAGAGAGATTTCCTAAACTCGTATAGCCTATCGAACAAAAGTACATACGTGTCTGTACCGTTCTGTAAGACTCTACTAGACCCGTTTTGGTACATTGAGATCAACGAACCTAGGCTTTGATACCAACTTTGTCACGACCAAGACCATCGTGATTGACACCCACACTAACCCTCCGGTGGGAGAACCATTAATACTAATTAGCTAAACAACTTAATAACAATACTAAAACATTTAAGGTTACACAAGAAAGTTTAAATGCTACGGAAAAGAAATAGGGAGTTCCCATAAACTCCAAACAAAAGTCTAATAACCAAAACAATGCAGAATAACACCTAGAACCTGGAAGTCAATGTACCAAAACATCTGACAAGATCCGTAAGTCTAACAAGAAGGGTTACAACCCCAAACTAATGTACTAATAACTAAGTAGAAAACCAAATTCCGAAATGTGGACATAGACAGAAAGGGAACTCATGGCAGCCCGGAAGAACTGGCTCACCCTTGAATTCGATAGGATCACTGGTCTTCTAAACGAAGTCTGTCAATAGCCACTTGGAGATGCCCTGTACTCAACAAAGAAAGAGCAAGTGCAGTATCAGTACACAACCACAGTGTACTGGTAGGATCACACGACTATCCCATTAAGTGCAACATACATAAGTCGTTACAAACAATATAATAACATGCATACACGAACATATACAATATCATCATCATTTACGAACAACGTACAATTTCACAATTCTCAATATTCACAATTATATCAAGTCATTGGTTCTCTCATAGAACCCAAACCCAATTAGTTAGCATATCGGAACATGGTACCCGATCCAATGTTTATGCTGGAACGTGGCAAACGATCTCATAATTATGCCGGAACGTGGCAACGAGTCAAGTTAGTGTGTTGGAACGCAACACCAAATCTATTCAACAAGCCACAATCACAATCACAAGTATAATCTCAAAATCATAAAATCAAGTCATGATTCATGGCATTCATCATTCATCTATCCTCATTTACAATTAGTGTGATCAATAAGGCAACATTCACATACATACATGTATTATAATGAAGCAAGAACAAACATACATCACACAACATGAAATCACAACCATCACCAACCTCGAAACAAGCTTTAATCCCCTAAGAAACTTGATTCTTCCCTTTCCGGATTCGTTTCGCTTGTTCTTGGTCTATAAACAATTAATTTAACATGGGAATCAATAAACAATAACTAATTACCCGAATTACTAATAATTCCATTCATCTTAGATCAACCCATGATCCCAATTAGGGTTGTTTCCACCATAAATTCTAGATCAAAACCCTCCCCCATCGATAATTACCCATTTAGATTACATTCTATGCATCGAAAAATGGATTTGGGGAGTTAAAATCTTACCTTTAGCCTCAAGAATGGTGGAAAACTGTCAAGAAATCTCCTTGGTTCGTTTCTTAGCTCTCAAGTTAGAAAATTGCAGAATATAATATTTTTGGGGTTTTATTTATGACTTTAAGTTGCGTCTTCCCCGCCATGGCGGCACTCACCCCGCTACATTGGCCCCTCCCTGGCGGCAGAAATCCCGCCTCAGCGGCTTGCACGAAAATAATAAACAATTTAATAATTCCACGACCCCATTTCACAACACACCTTCAACCAATGACACTCAGAAAATACTCGTTCAAGCCAAGATCAATTTAGGGAGTTCTATTCACTCGAATTCAATTATGTAAAGTCGTACGAGTTTCTTAACGTCTTGACTATCTACTCATGTGATCAATTTTATAATTAGATCAACCAATTGGTAGCAGATTTCCCTATAATATAATGACTCCAATTTCATCCAAATCTGGACTAGGTTGGGAAATCCCAAGTTACTACGAAAAAGTTTTCCAGCCCAATATTATGAGATTCGAGCGACGGATGGTGATTCTTTCAATTCTGTTCCGTCCATAATGTCAAGTTTGGTCTAATAAGGTGGTTGGTTAGAGTTTAAGGCCTTAGGTTATTATGTGGGTATTTAGGCTAGAAGTTGAGTTTTAGCCTAAAGAAAAGTCTGAGAGGGTATTTATGTTAAAATGATCTATGCTTGGAAATCTTAAAATTCCATTGAGTCCAGCAATCAAATTTAGTGAGGCAGCATATCTAGCTTATTTTAATCGGACCCTGAACAATTTTCGAGGTTCCATTCGGATTCATTATTCTTGAGTTGAGTTGATGGTTGGCTAGTTTTCTAGTGCAGGCCTATTGTTCTTCGCGATCATGGCCACTAGGCTCGCGTTCATGATGTATCACTCTAGTACTTTCCGCTATCACGATTAGTAGGCTTGCCTTCGTGATGTACTACCTGAGTGTGCTTCATGATTGTGAGAATAGTGGCTCACGATCGCGATGAGTATTTTGCACATGGATAGAACCTAATTGCCAGATTCTTCCCCATTTTTTCATATCTAACAATTTTCAATCGATTGGAGCCTAGGAGAGCCGATTCATGAAAGTTATTTTGATAAAAATCACGTGGGTAAGTTTTCCCTATCAATTTCATATAGATTTCTTTCTATTTTATTACTTAAAAAACTCTTTTAAATCATGATTTCAATGTGAATTTTGGGGTTTTCCCCCTAAGTTGGAAAAATTGGCATTTTCATGATTTGGAACTCGATTCTAGGTTGTTTTAAATGGGTTTTTCAACCAGGAATTCTTCTTGACTTGTAGAATATTTTTCTATGAAAAATTGGATTTTACCCTTCCTGATTCTGAAGATATTTTTGGACTATTTTTCCCTCGGTTCCTAACCTTGGCGATTGGGTATCGTTCGAGCTATTTTGAAGATTTTTTTCAATTCTTGATAGTTGGAGATTATTTCAGAGATTGTTTGGTAGAAAAATGTTTCTGGTGAAGTTTCGACCTTCGAGGTAGATTTGTCTATCTTTCTCTTAGATTGGGTTGAATAATTAAAATTGAGATTGAGAATGTAGCATTAAATTGAGATGTTTGAAATTTTAGACTTCATTATTTCATGTTGTGGAGGTTTATTTGTGATGTTTAGCCCGTGTTGGGGCCTTAGGTGATTTTACTAATTATTTTCGAAACTTGTGATATCTAATATTGCCTGAGAGAGGGGTTCATGCCTATTTATTCATTATGACTTGAAATATTGGAGTTAGGGGCTTGAACTAATTTTTTATCACATCGTTAAATGAAAGAAATGTTTTCTAATTGGTAAATACTGATTTCAAATGAATTCTTTCACTATTTTTATCATGTGAGTGTGTATGTCATGACTTAATGAATTTGAGAACTTTGGACTCTTTAGAACTTGTTGAATTGACTATGCATTTGTATTGTATGTGTTGTGATGCATTCATTTTCATTCATCATACCATTGATTGTGGCAATCTGAGAAACTAGAGAATTACTATTTTGAGAAAGAAAGTGAGAAACCTTACATTTATCCTTGACCACGAGCTAAGTGGCAAGTTGATGAGTTATTGAGATTGGTATATGGACTTCGAGTCCCCCATGGGCCGTTATAAGGAAGTTAGGACTCTAAAAGGTGTATACGATAGGTTGTGTCATGACCTTGGTTCAATCAGATCATTTCATTACACTGTATTGGCGAGCTTAATTTGTTGTGTAATTTGTCTGTTGATATGAGAAATTATTTGTAGTCTTATGTATTTACTTTACACGCACTGTTATTATATAAATTGGTGGCACCGATGCTAGAATGAGACTTTTCAGTATGAATGTGGAAGCGTTCCATAGTTTGTTTCATATGTTTGATTAATTATGTTAAACTTAGTTGGTCAAACCTACTAAGTACATGTGGATTGTACTCACCCTTACTTATGTTATCCTATTGATTTCGATCCTAGTCAAGTTGATTCTCCTGAAGGCTGATCGGATCTTGCTGGTTGAGTCTATTTGGAGGCATGATGAGATCCTACTTTTTAGATCTCCATTAGACTCTATCTTTTATTTACAGTCTTTATTGAGGAGTCAAAGACTTGAGATGTACTTCGGATTCCAGTGTAGTAGCATATGCTCTTTATGCTTATGATACCAGGTTTTAAGAATTTTGTTGTTATTTTTTTTTTTTTTTTTTTTTGGCGTGACTAAACTCTAGGAATCTAGTATGTGTGGTTACTTATGCTATTTTAGCTAAATTCTTCAGCTAACACACAGGGTTGGGTTTGGGTGTGTAGCATTATGACCTCGGTTTTTGGGTCATGACAAATAATAAGTTCATTGCAGGAGATTACCTACAATGATGCCACCGTATACATCTCCCTAACATGAGAGCATGTTGTATATATGTATGCTCTCTAGATAGTATGTGTTAGTTATTAATGTTTTAAGTGGAGTTTTCACCCCATCACCACCGTGACAAATAATTACACGTGTAATTCATGATTAAGATCAAATAAGCACATGAACAAAACATTGTGAATCTAAAATAAATAAATAAATAAAATTGCATAGTCTAACAATTTACATTTATAACTAAGATTTACATATCTTAAAAGAAAATAAAAGCGTTCACTCTAAGAAGTTTTTTAGATCTAAAATTTATAGTCATAAGAGAAAACTCTAAGCAAGGTATTTGGAGTCATGTTACTACCCTTAAACATAGATATTTAAACATATATAATTCATGATTAATATCAAACTAAAACAATCTTTACTTCTTTTCTCAGAGCAATAATACTAGCTAAAACAACATTCATGTTTTTTGTCAACAAACAACAATACTTATTTTCTTCAAAATTTGTCAACATACAACAATACTAAAGGCCATAAAAATGAAAATGCTATGTTAAATGGCATCAAACTGTTTATTTTATTTATTGTCTAGATGAGAACTTGATCCTTCATGAAGAACTTGAACTTGTAAGTAAAGGCCCTTGCCACATTTTCCTCTCACAAATTCACAGATATACCTGTCATCTTTCTCCACAAGGTTAAACCTACCTAAATTGCGCCATCCACCAAGAAGCCATATTCTACCGTCGGTCCATTTACTGACTCTTGTCTCAAATTCTCTGCAAGCAGAGTCGCGAATGGTCATGCTTGGAGGGAGTTCAAGTTTGTAGTCTCTCAGCACATCCATGGGAATGTACTGTAATTAGGAATAAATACATTGTTAAATGAGAATGTTATATGATTTAACTATAGAATCATTTACTAGAATATATACTTATAGCGTTTTTTTCACCAATTGATCTCTCATTCTTTCTCGTATCTTTGCTAGAAAGTAAGGATTTTTGGGCTGAGTTGCGCGTCCACTTTTGAATATATCTGCACCATAATGTTCAGGGACATCGCTCACCTTGCAAGCATTGGATTTTTGGCATCCAACTGAATAAAAAAAGTTAACCGATTAGGTTCACAAACACAAATCTCGTGGAAAATCACATATACCCATCAATTTTATTTTGCGTGGTTGCAGTTTGTTGAAAATTGACATTAACAAATAAAACAGATTATTGGCGTATATCAAAAGTGGTATTTAAATTTTTCTTCTCTACTATTCAAACAACTAACAAATCTGTCCTTTGGCTCAATTTGTAAGCAAACCAACTACCCGAACCTTTTTAAAAATAAATTATAATCCTAAACATTTCATGACACTTATAGGACAATAAGATTATGTCCAAATATGCCACGACGTCATTTTAGCAGCAATATAGTACTAATAAGAAATTAATTAAAGTGCATATAGAGATCTTCAATAATTGTCTCTACCTTTGGAATGTTGCACTTTTTTTGTGTATGTTCCAGCCCCTTCATTCTCTTCTTCATCTTCCTCTTCCTGAGCTTCTTTCTCCTCCCCCTCCCCCTCTCGCTTCTCATCTTCTTCCTCTTCCACGTATCTGCGTTTTGAACATGAAGCCCTTTTATGTGTCTCTTGTTTCATTTCCACATCTTCTTTGACAACGTCTTCTTCTACCATGTAATGCTCATCACTATCATAATCGGAAGAACTATTGCTGCTATCACTGACCCAAGTCTTCTCTTTTGACTCTACACTTTTTTCATGTTCAACATTCATTTCTTCCCCTTTCTTTTTACCTCCAGCTCCATTCTTTACACATCCATTTATTCCAAGTAATTTAAAGTCAAATATTCCTTTCCAATCATAATCAATTATCAAAAAGTCTGCAAACTCCATATTGTTATCCTCAATGAATTTCTCCCAACCATATTTGAAATAAATATCTCTTCCTTGTTTGGTTACTCGTATAGGCCACATATTGCCATATCGATCCCTTAGGAAAACTTTCCTAGGTAACTTTTCATTCTTGTAATTTGTATAACCTGTAGGAATTTTCTGCATAGAAAAAAATAATTTTATTTAAAAAAATAAATATTGAACAACATCAGTTTAGTTAAGTTATATTGATCATATCATAAAAACAACCAATATTAGAAGAAAAAAGTCAAATAAACACAAACTTTGAGACTTTTGAGGTTAGAATTCAAGAATATAACTATTTGAGGCATTCTCATAGTTCAATTGCAAAGTTACTTTCATCAACAATCATTATATGGTCATTGGAAATGATATATATAATTTATGACATCAACTTACTGAAATAAATCAACACAATACTAGTTTAAAATTAGGGTTTCAACAAAAATGCTTTACAAATATTACTTGCATAAGATAAAGACATCTCTCCTCTTTTAACTTTCTCTCCCCTTATTCACAACCGACATTTTCAAAAAGTACTACTTAAAAAATCAAGAAAAGGAGTTAACAAGAATCATATATAAAAAATTTGTATATTCACATAGGAAAATGATGAGAGAAAAAATACAATTAAAAATGTATAGAAAAGACCATGAAATCTCATTTCATCTGTATCTAGGTTTTGTAGATTTACGTTTCACCAAGGTGTTCCCCTTTCCACATCCATTGACCACATATCCAAAAGTAAGAAGAATAGAAATTAAGAAAAAAGTCCAAAAGATGAAATACCACGAGGAGTAAGTATACTTACCATCCGTTTTGCACTGGTTTTGGGGTTGAAAACCTTGAAGAAACCCTTTTCCATTTTCACTTTTTTTTTCAAACTATAAGAGAATAGAAGAATTGACCGAACAACCTTAACCCCAAAAGCTTCTTCAACTTTGAAGGTCTATCTTTACTTATAAGTGTGTGTATATATAAGAGAGAGAGAGAGTACAAATGTTCACATGATTTATGTGAACTTTCTTTTGGCTCATTTTTCAAGGTATCAACATTTTCAATGCATCTCTTGCCATCAAAAATTTATTGTTTTCCGTCACATTATTTAGCAACCTCCTTTACACCAATTTTTTTTTACCAGCAATGTTCATGAGATGTCATCACTGGGAACATTTATTTTTGAGCAAATGTATCTTGCACGTGGAAAAAACAAACATAGATTATTATATTTATAAGAGTAATGCTTAAGTGGTACAAAAGTTTAGCCCAAATTTGACCACAACCATGAAAAGACAACACTAACCTTTTCCCTAAAAAATAAATTTATGTTTTTGTTATTTTCTAAATTGTATGAGGCATTTATTATTTTGAAAAGATGAAATGTTTGTATTCTACCTATAAAATAATTTAATTCTCTTGTTCCTTCTTCAATTCATTTTTCTTTTCTTTGTCTGTCATATTAGTTTCTCTTCCTACCTTTTTCTTGATGGATCTTTTAAAAATAACTAAAAATATGATGAAAATAAATGATTATATATTAAGAATTCAAATTAGTCACATTCATCCTATAAAATGAAAGTAAAATAAATAAATAAATAAATATTTACCTTATGTTTTCAATAAAGCTTCATTAATGTAATGCAATTTTTGAAGATCATAAAAAAATATTCACCATTTATAAAATTTAATTTCAGATTCTCAGTATATAAATAATTAATATGATTTTGTTATAATATGCCAAAAATTTAAATACACTCTCTATTTAAAATTAAATGCCTACATTTCATTTACTATGAAAATTATACACTTACACCTCTAAAGAGTTTATCTATAACTGAATAAATTAAAATATAATTATGAAATGATACACTAAAAATATAAAAAAAAACATATTTTAAAATTATGTCACGCCCCGAGGCTATCCCCTTAACGTAACACGGGACCTAGGATCACGAGTGACCCCAAGATAACCCTGTGTCTGGCATATATCAAGCATACTGAGAATAACTGAATAATACATGTACTATGCGGAAGCTAAAACAATGGATAACTGAGTGTTCAATGATCGTAAATCAATATAAAACCCAACTAAATGAGTTGGGGTCGAATCCCACAGGGAGCGGTATTTGTTTTAGATTCAATTGGAAAGTATAAATGTGGTCAAACCAGTCATAGGAATAAAAATTATCGAATAAAGATATTATTCAAATCAAGGGGTGACATGAATGTCAACTGTGGGTTTTGGTTTTATTTATCAGCTACAAACAATCACAAACAATATGAATTAACAATAATGAGACGGGTTCATGGGATGTGATCGATTATAGGCTAATATAAACATATGGGTATTGCAACTATTAGTAAATAGCTAGATATTAGTGAGTAGGCTAGGCTAGAAGGGAGGTAATTTTCTCTCGAATAATTTACCCCGGATCAAGTTGATTTCTCTCGAACATCAACAAGCATGCAAATTAAGAACAACCCACACCTTAATCCATTTACTCTCTCGAGCTAAATGTGTGGGAAAGGGTTTAGAATTCACTCTCTCGAGCTGAACCCAGGTCAACCCAATACCCATGAACTATCAATAAAAAACCCTTAGTTCTAAGACCTCTCTCTCGAGAAAGCCAAGAACGGAAGTGCGTAGGTGACCTATCCTATAACACTCCTATTGAAGATGTACAAGTTACAGGGGATCTCACCTATGAAGAAGTACCTATTGCTATTTTGGATCGTCAGGTTAAAAAGCTAAGGAATAAAGAAATGGCTTCAGTAAAGGTGCTTTGGAGAAACCAACAAGTAGAAGAAGTGATGTGGGAAGCTGAGGAAGCGATGAAATCCAAGTACCCTTATTTATTTGAACCTAAAGGGGAAGTCCAAGGTGCAAAATGAGGGCATTAATAGGTACGCATGAAAGGGTATTTATTATGTGGTTAGCAGTTGATTTGAACTAAGGTTTGAACTTATTTAAGCTATCTGATTATGCTAGCATTCGAGGACGAATGTTCCTAAGGAGGGGAGGATGTAACACCCCGTATTTTACGTGTACAAGTTCTACACATATGGAACTTGATTTAGCTTGGTGGTATAAGTAATGAACTTGATTTCCTAGATGAATGGTGACAATAAAGAAGCTATAAGGGTAACTCCCGTACATTGCAATATTGCACGATCGAGTGAACGTTAAATTTTAGAAGTATTTTTAAATTCTGGGTTGAAGGGCTATATGTAAGTCTAAAAGTTAAGGTGATCAAGTGTATATAAGTTTTCAGTTAAACTAAGGAGATTACGCTCGGAAAACGAATAAAAGAATTGAGGTGCTTGTTGGACTTTATAAAGCTAGCAGGTGTCACCTACTTGCTTAGCTCAAATGGGCTAGGTAGATGGGGAAGATTAGTTCATGCATTAGTGGCTCATTTGAGGCCCAAATTAAATAAAAAGGAAAAGGGAATGGAGATGAGGCCTCACACCAATCTGTCCAAGTCCAACTACTTGAGCCCAATAAAGATTAAGGCCCAAATTAAGGATATAATTCTGGCCCATGGCTTAATATTAGAAAGGAGAAAGATTGCAGCTTAAGATGAGTACATAAAGGGCCCATTTTATGTATATATAATTCCAAGAAGATGCATCACCTACTTGGACCACTTTGACAAATTTGTGGCTGATATTAAAACTTAAGAGGTGGGGAAAAATAAGACCTTTATAATCCCCAAGTTGCTGGCCATTTCCTCACTTTTAAGAATAGATAAAAAAATCAGATTTCTCTCTAAGCTTCTCCTCTCTCTTTCAAAGAATAGTAGCAGCCACAAGTTTCCTAGGGTTCTTGGATAAACCCAAGCCCTTGCAAGGGAAGCTCAAGTTATTGAAGAGTTAAAGTTAAAAGAAAACAAGTTATAAGAATTAAGGTAAAGTGACTGCCCTATCTTTGTCTTCCTTAAACACGAGTCTAAGTATGATATTTTAAGTATACTGTTGATAAGAACTCGTGGGATAATAATGGGAAACTATGGTTTCACATCCTTTATTTTATGTTGGATTGTTAGGACTGTTTTGGGACAGGTTGATGTGTAAACCTATTGGGGACAACTTGGTTGATGTCTGGAAAGGGTGTAAATTGTTGATATTGATATATAGCTGTGTAGTGTACAAATGCAATAAAAGAAGGCGGGGATTGAAAGAACACCCTTAGTTTGGTAATTACGGGTTTGCTGCCCGAGCATTATTGTTGAGTGAGATTGGACTGCCTAAGCATGTTTAGTAACTACTAATACTAGTTTATCACCTACTCTATTGTAGATAAGTTTTTGAAAAAAAGGAAGGTACTTCAAGGTAACTACAAGGTGGTACAACAAGGTATGTAAGACTTTTCAATTTCCGACTAATTGACATGAAATCTAGACTCGCCCTCAACGCATAGAGGCAGCCTACCAGCTCCAACACGACTTATGACCTTGTTTTCACTCTTTAACATGTGTGCACTTTCCAATATATGTTCATTGTCAAATCTGTACATATACATTGAATACCCTGCATGAGTTCTCCTTTTAACTAAATAAGGTCCATATATTATTTCAGCTCCTATGCATTTCATTAATTGTGTAACTACTCTCCACGTTGTTGTTTCTGCATTGCATGATTATTACACGTCACTTGTTGACTACATAGTCCCACAACTCAAAATGCTATGACCACCAAAAGAATCATCTCAAATGTTAATGGAAAATTATTAAATGAATCTCTTTATTGATGGGTAGTATCCCAGGGGTGGAAGAATCACCTAGCATAGGTCAATCCCAATATTACGGGTGGTATCCCAGGGGTTAAAGGAAAGCCTAGCATGGGTCGATCCCAATTTATATGTCTACCAGTGATC
>NW_006239223.1:118968-125078 GCF_000226075.1 Solanum tuberosum
AGCCTTCTCGGCAACGGGTGCCGGTTCGCCTTAATGGGATTTTGGGCGTGATAAAAGCGGTATCAGAGCAGGTCATCCTAGGGAGTCTACAAAGCCGTGTCTATGTAGAGTCTTGCTTATGGATATGTTGTGCACCACATTTATAAACAGGAAGCTTATGAGACATGTAGGAATTGTTTCTTTTCTTTCATTTCTTAGATCGTGCGATAGAACGAATGTTGTAGGAGAATCGTATCTAACTTCTGAATTGCTTTATTATAGCAAAGATGCCGGTTACGAGGAGTAAAAGTACAAGTAAGCGAGTAGATGTGGCTACCCAAGAAGGGACCAGCCAACAACCACCTAATCAAGCTGTTCAACGTGAGGCTCAAGATGAGTCTCTATCATAGACTTCCCCGACCCCTCCATCTCCAGAAGATCTAAGGAGGGAAGCTGCACCTCAAGAACCCACTATTAATGCTACCGAGCAAGATTTGAGGAATGCGGTTCGATTATTGACTCGTATAGTTGCTGGCCAAGGTCAAAGGCAAGAAGGCCCAGATACGGGTATTGGTGGTGTAGATAGGGCATCTAGCACGCGGATACGTGATTTCCTTAATTCGGACCCTCCATCATTCACTGGGTCAGATCCTAATGAAGATCCGCAAGACTTTATTGATCAAATCCAATGAACTTTGGATGTTATGCACGTGAGTGGTAAAGAAGCTATTGAGCTAGCAACATATAGATTAAAGGGTGTGGCTATATTATGGTATGAAACTTGGAAGCAATCTAAGAGTACATATGCACCTCTAACTACTTGGAAAGAATTTAAAAAGGCGTTTCTTGATCAGTATTTGCCATTGGAGATTCGAGAGGCTCGCGCAGATCAGTTCTTAAATCTTCACCAAGGGGGTATGAGCATGAGAGAGTACAGTCTCCAATTTAATTCCTTGTCCAGGTATGCTCCCAATGTAGTTGATACTATGGAGGATAGAGTTCATCGATATGTGGATAGATTGGATTCGTATCTGGTTAGAGATTGTACTATTGCTTCTTTAAATAAAGACATGGATATAACAAGAATGCAAGCTTTTGCACAGAAATTAGAGGATCAAAAGCAGAGAAGAAGGGCACAAGAGACAGAAAGGGGTCAGTCCAAGAGGGCTAGGTCTACCAGGCATTTTACACCACCCCAAGGTGAGTTTAAGCCTCGATTTTCTAATAGACCAGCTAGGCCGTCATTTCCCTACTCTACAGCTAGTGCTCCACCCCAATTTCAATGGCTGAGAGGCAATCAGTTTAGGCAAAAAAGTGAGAGCCAAGGTTCACGGACATTGGGATATCCAGAGCAGGGCAGTACAAGCCAATCAATGCCTCCTAGACAGCCTTGTAAACAATGTGGGAGGAGTCATTTAGGTATATGTCATATTGGAACAGATGCCTGTTATTGGTGTGGTATGCCAGGGCACCTAATGAGAGATTGCCCTAAAAGGCGCACGAGTGATATAGCACAACCTACTGGATCAGATATTGCATCGTCATCATCGGTGCCTCCTTTAGGTAGAGGTCAACAGGTTCCTATAGGTCATGGTATAGGTTTTAGAGGAGCAGTTAGTTCTAGTGGAGTCCAAAATCGCACATATGCTCTAGGGAGTCGACAGAACTTGGAGGCTTCACCTGACGTAGTAACAGGTACATTGTTCATCTTTCACATAATGTATATGCGTTAATTGATCCTGGTTCCACACTATCGTATATCACTCCACTAGTTGCTGGGAGCTTAAAAGACACCAAAATTATTGAATAAACCATTTGAAGTGTCTACACCAACCGGTGAGTCTATTATAGCAAGAAGGGTCTATCGTAATTGCATAGTAACTGTTTGTGATCTTGATATATTGGCTGACCTAATTGAACTAGAAATGGTTGAATTTGATGTTATAATGGGTATGGATTGGTTGGCTTCTTGTTATGCCAATGTGGATTGCCGAACTAAGAGAGTGCACTTTCACTTTCCAAACGAGGCAGTCCTTGAATGGGAAGGCAATGTTGCAACGCCAAGGGGTAAGTTAATTTCTTATTTGAAGGCAAGGAAGATGATGTCAAAAGGGTATATATGTCATCTAGTTAGAGTGAGAGATGTGGAGGCAGAACCACTGACTCTTCAATCTGTTCCGGTAGTAAATGAATTTATTGATGTGTTTCCTGAAGAGCTTCCAGGTTTACCCCCATAATGACAAGTAGAGTTTGGTATCGATTTAATTCCAGGCACTCAACCTATCTCTATTCCTCCGTATAGAATGGCCCCGGCAGAATTACGTGAATTAAAGGAACAATTAAAGGACTTGTTAGAAAAGGGGTTTATAAGGCCTAGTGTGTCCCCATGGGGTGCACCAGTGTTATATGTACGTAAGAAGGACAACACATTGAGAATGTGTATCGACTACCGACAATTGAATAGAGTGACAATTAAGAATAAATACCCCCTCCCCAGAATTGATGATTTGTTTGATCAGTTACAAGGTACCAAGTGCTTTTCAAAAATTGACTTGAGAACAGGTTATCACCAAGTGAGGGTGAAGGAGAAGGATATACCCAAGACAACTTTTCAAACATGGTATGGTCATTTCGAATTTCTCGTTATGTCATTTGGGCTAGCAAATGCACCGACAATTTTTATGGATTTGATGAATAGGGTGTTCAAGCCATTCTTGAATGTATTTGTGATAGTATTTATAGATGATATCTTGGTGTATTCAAGATCAGAAGAGGACTATGCAAATCACTTACGACAGGTATTACAAGTTCTTCGTGATCGGCGGTTGTATGCCAAGTTCTCCAAATGTGAATTTTGGTTAAAATCAGAGGCGTTCTTGGGTCATATTGTATCTGATGAAAGAATAAGGGTTGATTCACAAAAGAGAGAGGTCGTGAAAGATTGGCCAAGACCAACAACACCCACAGAGGTTCGTAGCTTCCTAGGGTTGACAGGTTATTATAGAAGGTTCGTTGAAGGATTTTCTTGTATTTCTGCACCTTTAACTAAGCTAACACACAAGGCAGCTAAGTTTCAGTGGAATTATGCATGTGAAAGAAGCTTACAAGAGTTGAAAAGTAGGCTAACTTCCGCACCTGTATCAGTACTTCCGGAAGGCACAGAGGGGTATACAGTGTATTGTGATTCTTCAGGGGTTGGTTTAGGATGTGTACTCACGCAGCATGGTAAAGTAATAGCTTATGCCTCAAGACAACTGCGGCCACTTGAGAGAAACTACCCAACACATGATCTTGAACTAGCAGCAGTTGTATTTGCTTTAAAGATATGGTGTCACTATTTATATGGGGTTCACGTTGACATATATACAGACCATAAAAGTTTGCAATACATCTTCAAGCAGAAGGATCTGAATTTGAGGCAACGAAAATGGTTAGAGTTAATAAAAGATTATGACGTTGATATACTATACCATCCAGGGAAAGCAAACGTAGTAGCCGATGCTCTCAGTCGCAAGACAATATCAAGTATTAATGAGAAGACCGTGGAAAAAGAAGGGATGGCGAAGGATCTACGTCAACTAGCTAATTTGGGAGTTCGTCTTCTTGAAACCCCAAAAGAAGGAATTGTAGTGCATAATGCGGTAGAATCTTCATTAGTAGTTGAGGTGAAAGAGAAGAAGTTCAAAGATCTTACTCTACAACAACTCAAGGAGAAGGTAAATCAAGGTACGACAAAGGGATTTGAGCTTACACAAGATGGAGTACTTTGTTGTCAAGCCAAGTTGTGTGTACCTAATGTTAATGGGCTAAGAAGGAGGATAATGACAGAAGCACATCATTCAAGATATTCCATCCATCCGGGATCAACTAAAATGTACCATGATTTGAAAGGAGTGTATTAGTGGAGGGACATGAAGAAAGACATTGTAGAATTTGTGGCTTAATGTCCAAATTGCCAGCTAGTTAAAGTAGAGCACCAAAAGCCGGGAGGTTATATGCAGTGTATGGAGCTTCCAACTTGGAAGTGGGACATGATCAACATGGATTTTGTCACTGGTTTGCCTCGCTCATTTCGTAAGTTTGACTCCATATGGGTAATAGTTGATAGACTCACCAAGTCAACACATTTCTTGCCAATTAAGACTAATTATACAGCTGAAGAGTATGCAAGGTTATCTATTAAAGAGATAGTTCGGCTACACGGGGTTCCAATCTCTATTATATCTGGTCGAGGAGCTCAATTCACTGCAAAGTTTTGGAAATCATTCCAAAAGAGTTTGGGACCACAAGTGAATTTAAGTACAACCTTCCACCCTCAAACGGATGGTCAAGAAGAACGCACAACCGAAACACTTGAGGATATGCTTCGAGCTTGTGTCTTAGACTTCAAAGGTAGTTGGGATGATAATTTGCCACTTATTGAGTTTGCCTACAATAATAATTATCATTCTAGTATCAAAATGGCACCTTATGAAGCTTTTTATGGAAGGAAGTGCAGATCAGCAATTGGCTGGTTTGGAGTAGGCGAAACTGCTTTATTTGGACCAGACCTTGTTCTTCAAGCTATGGAAAAAGTTAAGGTGATACAACAACGGCTAGCAACAGCTCAAAGCCGACAGAAATCATATGCAGATGTTAGAAGAAGAGGATTGAAGTTTTCTATAGGAGATTTGGTGTTCTTGAATGTATCGCCAATGAAAGGGGTAATGAGATTTGGTAAAAAGGGAAAGTTGAGTCCACGCTACATAGGTCCATATAAGATTATTCGAAGAGTTAGTCAAGTTGCATATGAGTTAGAGATACCTCAGGAGCTTTCAACAGTTCATTCGGTGTTTCATGTCTCAATGCTTCGGAAGTGCGTATGTGACCCATCCTATATCACTCCTATTGAAGATGTACAAGTTACATGGGATCTCACCTATGAAGAAGTACCTATTGCTATTCTTGATCGTTAGGTTAAAAAGCTAAGGAATAAAGAAATGGCTTCAGTAAAGGTGCTTTGGAGAAACCAACAGGTAGAAGAAGTAACGTGGGGAGCTGATGAAGCGATGAAATCCAAGTACCCTTATTTATTTGAACCTAAAGGGGAAGTCCAAGGTGCAGAATGGGGGCATTAATAGGTACGCATGAAAGGGTATTTATTATGTGGTTAACAGTTGATTTAAACTAAGGTTTGAACTTATTTAAGCTATCCGATTATGCTAGCATTCGAGGACGAATGTTCCTAAGGGGGGAGGATGTAACACCCCGTATTTTACGTGTACAAGTTCTACACATATGGAACTTTATTTAGCTTGGTGGTATAATTAATGAACTTAATTTCCTAGATGAATGGTGACAATAAAGAAGCTATAAGGGTAACTCCCTTACATTGCAATATTGCACGATCGAGTGAACGTTAAATTTTAGAAGCATTTAAATTCTAGATCGAAGGGCTATATGTAAGTCTAAAAATTAAGGTGATCAAGTGTATATAAGTTTTGAGTTAAACTAAGGAGATTACGCTCGGAAAACGAATAAAAGAATTGAGGTGCTTGTTGGACTTTATAAAGCTAACAAGTGTCACCTACTTGCTTAGCTCAAATGGGCTAGGTAGATGGGGAAGATTAGTTCATGAATTAGTGGGCTCACTTGAGGCCCAAATTAAATAAAAAGTAAAAGGGAATAGTGATGAGGCCTCACACCAATCTGTCCAAGTCCAACTACTTGAGCACAATAAAGATTAAGGCCCAAATTAAGGGTATAATTCTGGCCCATGGCTTAATATTAGAAAGGAGAAAGATTGCAGCCCAAGATGAGTACATAAAGGGCCCATTTTGTGTATATATAATCCAAGCAGATGCATCACCTACTTGGACCACTATGACAAATAAGTGGCTGATATTAAAACTTAAGAGGTGGGGAAAAATAAGACCTTTATAATCCCCAAGTTGCTGGCCATTTCCTCACTTTTAAGAATAGATAAAAAAAAATCAGATTTCTCTCTAAATTTTTCCTCTCTCTTTCAAAGCATAGCAGTAGCCACAAGTTTCCTAGGGTTCTTGGATAAACCCAAGCCCTTGCAAGGTAAGATAAGTGAAATTACTAATGGATTTAGCATAGTTCTCTCATGGAATGCTAGATAAACATGT
>NW_006239223.1:125216-164343 GCF_000226075.1 Solanum tuberosum
CTTGGTTGATGTCTAGAAAGGGTGTAAATTGTTGATATTGAAATATAGTTGTGTAGTGTACAAAATGCATTAAAAGAAGGCGGGGATTGAAAGAACACCCTTAGTTTGGTAATTACAGGTTTGCTGCCCGAGCATTATTGTTGAGTAAGATTGGACTGCCTAAGCATGTTTAGTAACTACTAATACTAGTTTATCACCTACTCTATTGTAGATAAGTTTTTGAAAAGAAAGGAAGGTACTTCAAGGTAACTACAAGGTGGTACAACAAGGTATGTAAGGCTTTTTGATTTCCTACTAATTGACATGAAATCTAGACTCTCCCTCAACACATAGAGGCAGCCTACCAGCTCCAACACGACTTATGACCTTGTTCTCACTCTTTAACATGTTTGCATCTTCCAATACATGTTCATTGTCAAATCTGTACATATACATGGAATACCCTGGATGAGTTCTCCTTTTAACTAAATAAGGTCCATATATTATTTCAGTTCCTATGTCTTTCATTAATTGTGTAACTACTCTGTTGTTCCTGCATTATATGGTTATTACATGTCACTTGTTGACTACATAGTCCCATAACTCAAAATGCTATGACCACCAAAAGAATTATCTCAAATGTTAATGGAAAGATATTAAATGAATTTGCTTATTGATGGGTGGTAACCCAGGGGTGGAAGAATCACCTAGCATGGGTCGATCCCAATATTACGAGTGGTAGCCCAAGGATTAAAGGAAAGCCTAGCATGGGTCGATCCCGATTTATATGTCTACCACTGATTAGCTAGTCATTTGTATTATATGCTGTGCACAGAGTGTAAAGTAAAGAATGATAAAGTAAAGAAAGGAATGTAAAGTACCTGATTCCATAGTATCAGAAAAGGTGGTCTTGTATCCCTACATTGGTATATGATTTCATTTGAGTTCTTATTTCACATACAATACTTTACGCCTTACATACTCAGTACATTCTCTCAGGGGACTTACAATCCATGTTGCAGGTACATGAGCTAGTAAATCTCCCCAGTGGGAGAACAAGACATCCAACGGCTATTGGTGAGCTCCAGGTTGATTCGGGGCTTTCCGAGTCTATAGCATGTATTTTGGTATTGTATAGTAGTTGAGTGTAAGGCGGGGCCTGTCCCGACCTTAACCCCATAATGTTTCGTCATTTAGAGGCTTTGTAGACTATGTATAGTGAAGTGTGGTTGTGCCTCGTATCTTAGACATCATGGTCCCAACGGCCAAGTCATGTGCACTTTCTTTTGGCTTGTTAATAATGTCTACTTTCATGAAAACATGTTATCCACTATGGAAGCACCTTTAAATGTTCATAGATAGAGCATGATTACAGGTTGGTTCTCCCGAGCCTTCTCGGCAATGGGTGCCGGTTCGCCTTAATGGGATTTTGGGCGTGACAACTCACTTCCAAATTCTCAGAAGTGAATTTCTTCAATTCTTCAAAGCTAAGGAAAAACTTCAGAAAAATTCTTTCCAGATGATCAAAACTTAATAATAAAATGTTCTAAAGAGTATTTGATTCGAAACTAAATGTTCAATAGAGTATTTATAGACACCGAAAAGAAGCTACTAAATCTCATTTGGCAAAGTAAGTCGGGCTCATGAACCACTCGGCGAGCTGCCCTTTAGCCTCTTCCATCGTGCTTTTGCCTTGGCATTCAACATCCTCAAGGTCTGTATCTTTGGGCGATCTATCTTGGCTTCGCGAAATCACTGGCAATCCGCTGACTGCTCCTTTTCATCACCAACTTGGTTCTTTCCTTCAGGGCTTGGCACACTAGAACTTTAGACAGTCTGATAAGCCATTCGGCGACACGCCGAGTGCTCTTGGCGATCCTTAGGTTCGTCCATCTTCATTTCTTCAACCTGGTTTGTTCCTTTTTGCATGTTAGTGTCCTTGCTTTGTTCCTCAATTCATATTCCTGAAAATCAAGGATTTAACATCAGTTATTGGCATAAAATGAACATTTGAGGACACTAAATCTATATAAACAAAGCCCTAAATGAATCCAAATGTGGGACTCATCAACACCCCAACTTAAAATTTTGCTTGTCCTCAAGTAAAACTCAAGTTTAGCAGCTCAAAAAGGATGTTTCAAACAGTGCTACAAAAAATCAATCATGAATGCACACAACAAGACTCAACTTACTCATGCAAGGATCAATTGTGCAGTCAAAGATTCAAGTTGTGACTCACCATTATCAAAGATTCTCAAGTTCGCAATACTTGCTTCAAATGCAAGTTCAAGCTCAACAAAGGCACTCAAATGCCCTCACAACAAAGATGATTCCATATTCACACACAATTCTTCAACAATTTATAGCTCCAGAATCACATACAACTCTCGCTCTCACAAAAATGAACACATGCATGGCTTCACCCATAGGTTTGTCCTTATTTTTCGATCAACATTCGTTTCAGCTTACTCAAGATCAAAAAGGTTTTTTCAAGGCTTGTAACGAGGCTGAGTGTAATGGTATGGTCATTTAGGATTAGTGGCTGCTACCCTCATGAAATGTGGTCTGAACATCACTTTTCTTCAGCATTTTTACTCATGCTCAAAATTCACCCCAATATTCAACTTCAAATGAGTTTCCCATTTCTTTTACAACTTTGAAAACTTTATTTCTCAACTTTTTCATTCATTTTCTTTTTCTTTCTTTTTTTCTTTCTCTTTTTTTATATATGGAGGGGTTCCATCTTTTTCAAGACCATGGCTCATAGGGGAATTCTTCACATATCTTGATTTACCTTCTCTTTTCACCACACCCCAACTTAGGTTTTTGGCCTAAGTTGGCTATTCAAAACAAATTATACTTCATGAGAGTTACGGGTGAATGGAACAAGAGGGGTCACATTCGTTCAAGTTTTTTCCAAGAAAAGGATAAGGTTCAAAGGGGTTCAAGCAAGGTTCACACATCTCACAAGGTTGGCGACAAAAGAGGTATATTATCAAATTGTTTTACTCTTCAAAATTGTTGCCTAAGATCATTTCAAGTGCTTGCATAACTTAGTTAACCGGACCAACGGGGAAAATTCTAGGTGTCATCACACAAGGTTCAAAGTAAGCTCATCACACAAGGAATTGGCACCAATATCAAACGAGACTCCACACTTTCTCTAGTGCGCAATGTTCATCACAAAAGACTCATTCGATAATCGGCTAGTCACAACGAGATGCAAAAAGTTCACACATTGTCTATGCAACTTCATTTGGCCTCATCGTAGGAGATGTCACACACTTTTTTCGCACGCGGATAGAGTTTTTCCAATTTAAGTGACGGTATTGATTTAGTAATTATTTATTTTTCAGAGTCGCCACTTTGAATTGAGTTATGGTGTTCCAAGTCACCTTTTTGTTTAATCCCTAATCAAAAGTAAATGACTTTTATAAGATCTGCAAACTAGAAATTCGGGTAAGGAATTCTGTTGATCGAGGGGAAGGTATTAGGCATCCCTCGAGTCCCGTGGTTCTAGCATGGTTGCTTTTATTAATTTATACTTACTTTAAAATATTTTTGAATATATTATTTTTAGGTCGTGACTTGTTCATATTTTTATTGTTGAACTTTTTATTTGGTCTCAACCTAGATGCGTAACCGCATTCTTGGTCTTGACATTTAGAGAATAATTGTCTTCTTCACATTCACACCTAATAATTTTATCCATGAGTCTTATTTTAAATTAATGAAAGTTAACCTATATTATTGGACAAGGTGCGTCACCACATCCTTGAGTTTTTTTAATGTGTTTTAAAAAAAAAGATGTGTAACCACATTCTTAATTGAAACCATTTTTAGCGTATCTAAATTTGCCTACAAAAATTAGTCTGCCGATTTTTAAGCGTGAATCAAGTGGTGCCGAACTATCACCGACCACAACAACAATAATAATAATAATAATAATAATAATAATAATAATAATAATAATAATAATAATAATAATAATAATAATAATAATAATAATAATAATCGATGATATTTTTAATTAAATTAGTCCTCATAACAAAGAATTCAACTAATCCAAAATAGAGTAAATTCAAGTGTAACAACATAACACATTTGTTTATTTATTGGGTAATGACTCATTTATTTCTAAAATACGTAAATTAAAATAGGCAATTGACATCAACATTAAGCTACGACAATGCTATAAAAACAATGGCCTAGGAATGACAAAATTAAACAACAACAAAAAAATCTACCATAATAATAGGATTTTATTCATCTTTTAGGTATTTGCACTAAAACATAACATAAATATAACTCAAGATGTCAATATTCATTTCAGTCAAATTATGAATGTAACTAAAGATAAGAAAAGTTATCATAAAGTTACATCAAATTCCATAAATAAAGTAAAGAGATAAGGTAATGTTTAACCTTAAGTAAAGTGAATAGGTACCGCAAAATCTTGACTGAAGCTCGATTAGAAAACCCACTAATCTTTTGTTTGGTGAGTGGTATTGGTTTTTAGAAAAAATGTATATGATTTTTGTGTTGTGTCCTGCGTTTTTCTTAGGATACTTGCCTCTTTTTTGCTGATTTTTTCTCGTCTTTTCTTCTTGTTTTTTGTACGTCTGTGTGGGTATTGTGTGTTGTGCCATGTATATAGTAATAGGGGTGTGTAGTGTGTGCTGTGTCGTGTGTGTATTGTGAGGGGGGAAGTGGAGGTTAAGGTGAGTGAAGTGGGTAGAGGTTTAGGGGGTAATGGGTAGTTTAGGATATTTTTTATTTTCTAAATTAAATATATATAAAAAATAAATAAATTAGTTTGAACTAAAAGGTTAAATAGCCAATCTAAAAATATAATTAAGAAACATTGGCTTATTTAGTAAAATCTAAATTTAAAGAATATATATTTTTTGTAAGTTTTCATTTCATTTTTAAACAAGTGAAAATAAAACTTATCTTAAAAAGTGATTCTAATTTTGTTGTTTTCAAATTTTTAAAAATAAACTTAATAAAATAAGATAAAAATCAAAATATTTAATTTAGATTTATAAAATATTTAAGCTCTAAAAATGGTGTTAAACTTAAGTTCGGTAAAAAATTACGTGTCTACAGTTTTGCCCCTCTTTGATTGAAAAATTAGAGAGTTTTCAGACGAAGAAGTAGATATTGCGACAAATTTTGACCGGACTCTTATTTGAAACAAAAAATTTGTGTGAGCGAGTCTTTGTTTTGGAAATCCTACATATCCCAGGTTATAAGGGAATCAGGTTGCATGTAGTTCAAGGGGATGAGGTGATGAGTTGGAAGTTAAGTGAGGTTCCATCGAGGCTCCAGGTCGCAGCTCCTATCTTTACGTAAAAAAAAAGAAAGCTAATAGTCAAAAGGAAAATAAAAGTACAAGCTCCTATTTATGCAGGTTCTCTTGAGTCTTCACTTGAGTCTTGAGTTTGAGATATCACCTTGATTTTGGTGAGTATCTTGATATTCAATGGATTCGTGCTTAACTTGGCACTTAGAGTGAGTTTTTGGCACTCTTCAAAATGACAATTTGACAATGTTCTTGAATAACTGCATGTTTTCTTGAATAGAAGCAGGTGGTCAGGAGGTCAGGTTGCTACATGCATTGAAGAAGTTGATTCTAGCTATCATGGGGATTGATCATTCTGAAAAGAGTTGAAACTTTATTCTAGAATTTCAAATCCATATTTCGATTGAAGAAACTTGAAAACCACCACAAACAAAAGAAATAAACAAATTTTTTGCCCCAGTTTTCACTGGAAAAACTTTGTGAGTTATTAGCAAATGTAAATTTTTAAAAATAAACTCAGACTAGTAAGTGTTTATCCTAGGAAAAAATGAAAATTAACGGTCTCAGACTAGGAAGTGTTTATCCTAGGAGAAAGCAACCAAATCCCATTATGTAGGAGGGTCCTGCTAATCTCATTATCTAGGAGGTTCCTGCTAATTTAAATCTCATTATGTAAGAGGGTCTTGCTAATCCCATTATGTTAGAGGGTCCTGCTAAACTAAATCCCATTATGTAGGAGGGTCCTGCTAATCTCATTATCTAGGAGGTTCCTGCTAATTTAAATCTCATTATGTAGAGGGTCTTGCTAATCCCATTATGTTAGAGGGTCCTGCTAAACTAAATCCCATTATGTAGGAGGGTCCTGCAAAACTAAATTTGTAGGAGGGTCCGGCTAATTTAAATCACATTATGTAGGAGGTCCTTGCTATACTACGTCCGATTGTTCAGGAGGGTCCTGCTAATCTAAATCCCATTATGTAGGAGGGCCCTGCTAATCCTATTATGTAGGAGGGTCTTGCTAAACTAAATCTCATTATGTAGGAGGACCTTGCTAATCCCATTATGTAGGAGGGTCCGGCTAATTTAAATCACATTATGTAGGAGGGTCCTGCTAATCTAAATCTCATTATGTAGGATGGTCCTGCTAACCTAATCCCATTATGTAGGAGGGTCCGGCTAATTTAAATCACATTATGTAGGAGGGTCCTGCTAATCTAAATCTCATTATGTAGGATGGTCCTGCTAACCTAATCCCATTATGTAGGAGGGTCCTGCTAATCTAAATCTCATTATGTAGGAGGGTCCTACTAATCCCATTATGTAGATGCTAATCTAAATCCTATTATGTAGGAGGGTCCTGCTAATCTAAATCCCATTATGTAGGAGGATCCTGCTAATCCCGTTATGTAGGAAGGTCCTGCTAAACTAAATTCTTCTAAATCCTATTATGTAGGAGGGTTCTGCTAATCTAAATCTCATTATGTAGGAGGGTCCTACTAATCCCATTATGTAGGAGGGTCATGCTAATCTAAATCCTATTATATAGGAGAGTCCTGCTAATCCCATTATGTAGGAGGGTCCTGCTAATCCCTATTTATGTAGGAGGATCCTATTAACTAAGTCACATTATTTAGGAAGATTTTGCCAAACTGAATCATCGAATACAATCACCATAACATTTTAGTTTTTATTTTTTATTTTAGAGTAGGAAATGTTTATCCTAGAAGAAAAATGAAAAATAACTGTCTCACACTAGAAAATGTTTATTCTAGGAGAAACAATGCATGTAAATTTTTTCTTTTTCTTGCAAAAATATTAACAAATTTGAGTCTTTAAGATATCTTTTATGTCAGAAATATTTCCCTGTTTTAGAAAAGAAACAAAGAAAATTTATGGGTTTTTTTAATGGTGGTCGATTTGTGGCAATTGCTTTGAGGATCGTTGCTCCCATTGTTGCCATATTTGAAGCTAATTTTAGCTTGAGATAGACTGCTTTCATTTGCTAGTCAGCTCACCTTGATAATCTTGAAATCATCTCTAGTTGTTTAGAACTTCCAACTTCATACTTGTTATATTGTTTCCATCCTCCAACAATCATTGTATCTTGTATTTATATAAATTCTCAAAATTTGTTAATTGTTGGCAAGTTACTACGCATATCAATATTTCTTGAATCATGTCACATTTGATGTGCTGACCAAACATTGCTTTGTGCAAATGAAAAGATGGTAGCAATTTTGAAATCATTTTCTTCTTGCTTCAATGAAGACTAACCCAAGGGAAAAAATGAAACTGAATTGAGCGATATAAAATAAGAAGAAGGAAAGTAAAAAATAAAATTTACCATTTAAAAATAAAAATAAAAATAAAAATAAAAATAAAAAGAGACTTCTTTGAGAGTGATGGTCAATTCTAATGAACATGACATGCGTGTGAGATTAAATGACTTGATTTATCCAATCAATCTAAACTTTATCTTTGTCAAACTTTCAATCTTCTGAAGTCAGACTTTTATAATCCAACTTTTTTGCACTAGATTCATACCTCACATTCGACTTGTGGTGCCTCGAAAGGTTTTTCACCAATAATCTCTCTCATTTTGTATGTCTCTCACTCACCATCGTATTATAGTGCCCTGAGGGTTTTCATCAATAAGACTCTCATTTTTCACTTTCTCTCAACACAAATGATGTCTTACAGTGCTTTCGAGGATTTTCATCGATAAGATTCCCTTCATTTTTTTGTCTCCTTATGCGAGGGACATGACATTTTTCCTTATATGATAATCAACACTGAAAGCTTGCTTGACTTGTCATTGTTAAAAATTGATCAGAATGTCTTTATTTTGATTGTAACGTGGCTTTTGGACAGAGTTACAAGAAAGGGTGAAAGCTCAAATATAATACTTATAACATGGTTAAGACTTACAACTTTTGGAATCGACTCTATTTTGCAAAAATAAATAAATAAACAAAATAAAATAATAATAATAATTATTATTATTTTTGCCTCAGTTTTTGTGATGAGGATCTTAGAGATTTTTTCTTGGTTGGACCGAACCTCAGAACAAGGCTGCCTACGTATCTTGTTAAAGCAAGAATCAGGTCGAACGTAGTTCAGGAAGATTATGAACACCACATTATTTTTAATAATAAATACCTCTCTTTTTTTTTTTAAATCACCACATTATTTTTAATAATAAATACCTCTCTTTTTTAAAAAAAATTATTTTTTAATATGGATCACCGAACCCGAGGAGAGTTGCCTACGTATCTCATCGATTTGAGAATCAGGTGTGCGTAGTTTGTTCAGATTAGAATGTAAAAAACAACTTTTACATATTAAAACTTGACTTGACAAATATAATATTTTTCAAAGTATTATAAAAATAAAATATTTGAATTTTCTTTTTACAAACTATACAAAAGAAACTAGTTTTTTTTTATGATTTTTATTAAGAAATGATTGTTTTTTTGAAATTTGCATTTTATATGAAATGTATGAAAGCATCAAATTATTGATTTTTTTTTGTTTTTTTTCTATTTTTTTTATTTTTCCTTTTAATGTGAAGTTGAAGTCATTGATCACCCTAAGATTGGTCAATATGAACAAACCTTTCAAATAATATTTACTTATAACACATAGAATGAACAGGTTGCTTCAAAGAGGGAGTCATGTCCTAGATGAACCTGACCCTTGTGTCGAGCCCACTAAGCCAAATGCAAATGATGTAAATAAGTGGAACCTACTAGGGATAAGCATGTCTATATTCTAGTTTTACTAGGCTCAATCCGGAAGAGATTGGTGTCTAGAATGGCTTACCCGAGAGGACAACTCGAGCTAGGGAGGGGCAACTTATCGGTAGCAGCGCTATTTCGACTTCATTTTTGGTCTCACCCCGCCTAATGTGTTAGTAATAATCCTTCACCAGGTGCTGAAACACTCTGGCTTTATCTGAATAGAAAGTAGGATGCATAACTGCATTCCTGTGATTGTGTGTGAAGTGTTTTTTAGAGACTCATAGGGTGAACAAGAGAAGACAATTTATAATAAGTTCAACAATATCAAATCAATAAATGAGCAACAAGTAGCACATCAGGCCTTCATACACAATAAATCCAAAAAAAGTAATAATAAAATCAAGTAAGAGTCAATATTATAAAGCTCGAATTCTGGTTATTCCTCAGCGGAGTCGCCAGAGATGTCACACCCCTATTTTCGCACGCGGATAAGGTTTTTCCAATTTAAGTGATGGTATTAATTTAGGGATTATTTATATTTTAGAGTCGCCACTTGGAATTGAGTTATGGTGTTCCAAGTCACCTTTTTGTTTAATCCCTAATCAAAAGGAAATGACTCTTTATATGGTCTGCAAACTAGAAATTCGAGTAAGAAATTCTGTAGACCGAGGAGAAGGTATTAGGCATCCCTCGAGTCCCGTGGTTCTAGCACGGTCGGTTTTATTAACTTATACTTAGTTTAAAATATTTTTGAATATATTATTTTTAGGTCGTGACTTGTTCACATTTTTATTGTTGAACTTTTATTTGGTCTCGACCTAGATGCGTAACCGCATTCTTGATCTTGACATTTAGAGAATAATTGTCTTCTTCACATTCACACCTAATAATTTTATCTATGAGTCTTATTTTAAATAAATGAAAGTTAAACTATATTATTGGACAAGGTGCGTCACCGCATCCTTGAGTTTTTTTTAATGTTTAAAAAAAAGACGTGTAACCACATTCTTAATTGAAACAAATATTTCTAACGTGACTAAAGGTCATCTAGTATTAAAGATGCTTACTCTCATTTTCGTGAATTCTAGACAACTAATCTTTTTTTTCATTATTATATTAATCTTTGATATTTTTAATTAAATTAGTCCCCATAACAAAGAATTCAACTAATCCAAAATAGAGTAAATTCAAGTTTAACAACATAACACATTTGTTTATTTATTGGGTAATGACACATTTATTTCTAAAATACGTAAATTAAAATAGGCAATTGACATCAACATTAAGCTACGACAATTTTATAAAAATAATGGCCTAGGAACGACAAAATTAAACAACAACAAAAAAAATCTACCATAATTATAGGATTTTATTCATATTTTGGGTATTTGCACTAAAAAATAACATAAATATAACTCAAGATGTCAATATTCATTTCAGTCAAATTATGAATGTAACAAAATATAAGAAAAGTTATCATAAAGTTACATCAAATTCCATAAATAAAGTAAAGAGTTAAGGTAATGTTTAACCTTAAGTAAAGAGAATTGGTGCCGCAAAATCTTGACTGAAGCTCGATTAGAAAACCCACTAATCTTTTGTTTGGTGTGTGGTATTGGTTTTTAGAAAAAATGTATATGGTTTTTGTGTTGTGTCCTGCGTTTTTCTTAGGATAGTTGCCTTTTTTTTGCTGATTTTTTCTCCTCTTTTCTTCTTGTTTTTTGTACGTCTGTGCCTCTGTCTGTGTGGGCATTGTGTGTTGTGTCGTGTATATAGTAATAGGGGTGTGTAGTGTGTGCTGTGTCGTGTGTGTATTGTGTCTAGTGTGAGGGGGGAAGTGGGGGTTAAGGTGAGTGAAATGGGTAGAGGTTTAGGGGGTAATGGGTAGTTTAGGCTATTTTTATTTTCTAAATTAAATATATATAAAAAATAAATTAACTAGTTTGAATTAAAAGGTTAAATAGCCAATCTAAAAATATAATTAAGAAACATTGACTTATTTAGTAAAATCTAAATTAAAAGAATACATATTTTTTGTAAGTTTTCATTTCTTTTTTAAACAAGTGAAAATAAAACTTACATTAAAAAGTGATACTATTTTGTTGTTTTCAAATCTTTTAAAATAAACTTAATAAAATAAGATAAAAGTCAAAATATTTAATTTAGATTTATAAAATATCTAAGCTCTAAAAATGGTGTTAAACTTAAGTTCGGTAAAAAATTACGTGTCTATAGTAGCCACACATTCATTTTTGTTCGATTAAGAGGACTATTCAAGTCATCGATTTTGATCAGAATCGATACTCAAATTTGTACAAGAACAACCACATTCACACAAAACAAGAGGTGACAAAAAAATTCGGAAGAGTCAAAAGTCAAAAACCATTTTCATTTCTAATAAGCATCCATAACCTCAAACTTCCACAAGATAGAAACCAAAAACACAGTTTAAAACACAAAAACCCAATATATATACAAAATATAGTCACAAGAGGTAGGTATGGAAATACCTCACTCCACCACAAATAAAAAGGCAGTTTTCCTCGAATGCAACAAAATAATCAAAAGTGAATAAAAACAACAGAGAGGGAGGTAAAGAACGGTCTTGTCTACACAGTAGCTCCATCTGTCGGGGCATCAGTGCCCGAGGTCACATCAACACTAGCTCCACCAGGGCTGCCATGGGTGTATCTCCTAATGAAATCTGCACGGCTGAATCCACCATAGCCTCCTCAATCTCTGTAAGGCCCTCATATGTGGTCTCTTCTTGGAGACCGAGCTGTTCCTCATTCGTCTTTGCCTCAGACTCAATAGCAGCCACCTTCTCAGCTCGGACCTCATCTTCGGTGGTAGCCAGAGGCACATCCGCATCAGTTGGCATGTCGGGGATCTCCACCATCCCAAAAATCATCGACATATTCGTGGAGTTCAACTGGTCCACGTCCTTCCTCAATTCAGCAATTACGACCTTTTGGGTCATCACCTCATCAGTCGCTCCCTGGCCCCTCTCACAAACCTCTATCCTTGCCACGAGGGCATCAATAGACACACTAAGAGGTGTCATAGCAGTAGTGAGGCATCTCTCAATTATCCCAGGGACTATAGCCTCTAGCCTGGAGGTACACCTATCAGCAGAATGGGCTAGCTACCCCATCCGTAGTATCGCAGCCTGGGTGAGTGGAGGTCGGGAATCATAAATAATAGTACTAGCACCAGACCTAGGGGGTAAGGGAGTGGTAGAGGAACTCAGAGTAATGGAAGGGCATCACTAGATATACATGAAGGCCTTGTGGCAGGAGTAGGCAATACTGCCTCTGCAGGTGGAGTCTCTATGTCCACAGCCGGGGAAGAATCCATCAGGGCTACCTTCTTCTTCTCAACCACATCCTTTAAGTACTCAGCCTCGATATGCCAGATGTCAGTACAGGAGGTGGGAATTACTTCCACGTCCTTCTTCTCATCGCAAGGCACTCGGGGTCGTCTGCAAAATTCGGTGATCAACACCGGGAATGGAAGTGAAGTTTGAAGCTGCCTAGCCCTCATGGCCATTTCTTGGCCAATGATCATACCCAAGTTTAGACTTGTCTCATCAATGATGCAACCGAGATAGGCTGCCTTTGTGTGGCGGAGGATAGACTCATTCTGGGGATGACATGATAGAACTGCTGATGAAGCCAAACCAGTACCTCGCTGCTACATTGAGATCTTTCTTTTCTATGGGCACTCCAATGTCGATCCACCTAGGAGTGCCGTCAGATAATAGAGGGGCCAACCACCTTTTCATAGTCTCCCAGTGATTTTGTCTTGATCATATATTGATAGTCATCTGAAATGTTGTTGGTGCACTCCAACACTGTGCTGATGTCATCACTGTCAAACTTTACTTTCTTTCCCCTGACGACCACATAATATACCGGCTTGAATATGGCAGCCTTCCTCTTCCCTTGTGGCACTAGAGATCCGTAGGAAGTGTAAAACTCCCGAACCCAATTAGGAATATAAGGGCCACGGGGTCTAGTGAAAATCTGGAACTTGTGGGTCTTCAAGGTGCGCCAGATCTCTTGATATATGTCTATCACTCCATCTGTAGACAACCTCTTCTCCTCTATGATGGTCCTAAATTTCTCAGCCTTTAGTCTATTCATAAACCGGGGTGGAGGACCCTGTGCAGGTGGTGCTGGGACCACAACCTGGTCTAGGACATGAGGAGAGGTATGGGTCTCACGTATCCTGATCCTAGACAGATCATGCATCATCTTGGCATGCAGCTCAGCCCTCCGGGCCAATAGCAACTGTACATCCTCAGGCTCAGAGATGGCATCCCGAGGGTTCGGTGCTCTCCCTCACTCTCAGAGGTGGTGAAGTGAGTGGCGTACACTCCCTCATTGTCGGAGCAGACCTCCGGTGACTCAGGAGCTGGTGCCTTTCCTTTGCCTTTACCCTTACCACCTATGGTAGGGAGTTTTGTGGCCTTTGCTTTAGATTCAACTGCATCCTCGTTGATAGTGATTCCCTTTGCCCTCTTGCGGGGCGGCATGTCTCATCCAGTTACTTTTGGTCTATCCTTATCTGCAAAACACATCGGAAATTGTCAGAAATAGTTCAAGAAAACTGTAGAAAATAGGTTGCAGAAAGACTCACCGAACCAATCGGCAAGTCGTCGAATCACTTTAGCAAGCTAGATCGGGCTCGCCAAAGGATTGGCCTGAAAATTTCCCAGAAAAATAACAGTTCGGTGATAGGCAGGGTCATTCGGTGAATCACCGACACCATTCGGTGAGCTTAGACTAGCCCGCCAAAAGTTACAGTATGTTTTAGGGATTAGGGGCACAGAAAAGGCGATCAAGGGAGACTTTCAGTGAGTCGCCAAGTGAACTCAGTGAGCTCAGGCTTCTTACCAAAAGTTACAAAACCACACTCAACTAAAACATAAAATTAAAGGTGATCAAGGGGGACTTTGGCGAATCTCTGAGTGGTTCGGCGAGCTCGACCCAGCTCACCAAACTGCCCAACGTGCTAGTTTTTGACCCGTCTTCCCAAAAACAAACCCTCAGCCCCCAAAAACAAAATCAAACCACATAGTCAATAAATTAAGCCCATACCCATATGACCCATGCCACCGGGGTACTCAGACTTCCCGCGGTTTGGCCAAAATTGGTCATTTGACGACTTTAACCCTTAAGAATGACGTCAAACGCTCCATCATTAGGCAAAGTACGTCATTTAACACAATTGGGGTTACTCAGAATTCACCCGACTAGAACCAACTATAATTTAACGCAACCCATAAATTTATGATCAATTTTAAAGCACAAAACTCGAGAAATCAACAATTTAGGCAATTTGGCACAATTACGAGACTATGTAAGGCAAACTTAGCACACAATCAAAATTTTAGAGAGGCCCAGGACACATCAACAAGATTTAAACAATTGCATTAGATTTCAACCGATATTTAAGAGTTTGGGGTTCAGAAAACCAACCTTTAAGCCGAAATGCAAAGTTTGTAAAGCTAGGTAGCAATGTATTCCACTCCGAACATGAGATCAATGAGAAAGAAATGATAAAACTACAAGAATATCAATAATATAAAGTGCAGGTGTGATTGTATGAAGTTAAAAGCGAAGGAATATGAAAGAGTTTGAAATTTTGAACCTTTGGCCTTTTAAAACCGTTAAGTTTGCGGCCATTTGATGATATTAGTCGACCTCGCCGAATCACTCGGTGACACGCCGAGTGGTTACTTACCTCACCGAGTTTTACAGGACCTCCAGTTAATTTGGGGGTCCAAACGATGAACATTTTCAGGCTCGCTTACTTGCTCGACGAGTCACCGACCCGTCCGTAGGCCCGCCGAGTTTTAGAGACTCCACTTGATATTTTCCTGAGTCCAACGGCAGTCCAAGTCAGGCTCACTGACCTCTTCGGCGAGTCGCCGACTAGACTCTTGGCTCACCAACCTACATATTTCAAACACATTCCACACTTCAACCTGCACAATCAACACCAGTTATTCCAAAAACAAACATAAAGCAATAAAAAACTTGGGTTGCCTTCCAAGAAGCTCCTTAGTTAACGTCGTGGCACGATGCAACTACCCACTCAAGCTTCATTCTAGGGGTTTGCCATAGTATCACTAGGCAACCCCCGTTGTTGTCTCGAGTAGAGATGAGACAACATATGACCCATTTGAGTCTCCAGTAGCTTAATAGATATGGAATGAGAAGCAGTCATCTAATTTAGCATTGAGACATTCTCTTTTATCTCTTTCAACACTCTGTCATCTTCTTCGACTTTGTGGAGAATGAGTGAGAGTATGTCTTCTATCTTTCCACCCTCGTAATCATTGGCCTTTCTACGCTCATGAGGAGAAATGTACCTATCTTTCTTATTGTACAGTACTTTAAATTCCATGATCATTTTGGCCAAGAGATCTAGCTGGTCAACATTTTGGCCAGATTCTGGTCCCTCTCTTGCTCCTTGTTGGTCTTGGTCATCCGATCAAGGAGTTGGGATAATATTGCATAGGGTTGTTATATTAGACTACCCGGAGAAAGTTGGTCAGCCACTCCTCTGTTCTCAGGACCAAAACCTCTATAGAAACAATCCAGTAGGATCTTATCTAGAATTCCATGAGTTGGGCACCGCAACTATAGTGTCTTAAATCTCAGCCACAACTCATGGATTGTCTCACCCTTCAAATGCTTGAAATTTTGGATGTTATCCCTAAGAATCATCATCTTTAAAGGAGGGTAGTCCACTTGGTTACAGTTGCTACCATATACGCTCATTTCCTCTGTATTAAACAGCAACACAAAAACCAAAACTAAAAATATGTAGATTCAACTATAACTAACAAGAAGACCATTCAACTTCACCAAAAGAATTTTAAACAACACCACTCCCCGATAACGACTCCATTTTGATTTAACGTTTCAAGCACACCTCATCCAATTCTAGGTGTTCACGATCGTAAATCAGTATAAAACCCAACTAAATTAGTTGGGGTCGAATCCCACATGGTAGGGTATGTGTTTCAGATTCGATTGGGAAGTATAAATGTGGTCAAATCAGTCATAATAAAAATTATCAAATAAAGACATTATTCAAATCAAGGGGTGACACGAATGTCAAATGGGGTTTTGGTTTTGATTATCAGCTACAAACAGTCACAAACAATACAAATTAACAATAATGAGACGGGTTCTTGGGATGTGATAGAATATAGGCTAATATAGACATATTGGTAATTGCAACTATTAGTAAATAGCTAGATATTAGTGAGTAGGCTAGGCTATAAAGGAGGTAATTTTCTCACGAACAATTTACCCCAAATCAAGTTGATTTCTCTCGAACATCAACAAGTATCCAAATTAATAACAACCTACACCTTAATCCATTTACTCTATCGAGCTAAATGTGTGGGAAAGGGTTGGGGATTCACTATCTCGAGCTGAACCCAGGTCAACCCAATACCCACAAACTATCAATAAAAGAACCTTAGTTCTAAAACCGCTCTCTCGAGCAAGCCAAGAACGCCAATATAGAACTGCATTTTCAACTACAATTCTCAGGTTAAACCAAAACTAATGATTGAAATCACTTTTAAATAGCATTTAAACTAACAATTAGCAATACCCATAAGATAAATCAGGGTAAAATCACATAATCACACCCCAATAATTGGAGTTTTAGCTAGACATCACAAAAAGGTAAAAACTGTTACCAAATTGATTATCCATCAACTGGGTAAGAGTGATTTTGTCTTTACAATGCTCCAATTTGAAGATTCTCAAAGACCCATTTCCAAATTCTCAAAAGTGAATTTCTTCAATCCTTCAAAGCTAAGGAAAAACTTCAGAAAAACTCTCTCCAAATGCTTAAATCTTAATAATAAATATTCTAAAAAGTATTTGATACTAAACTAAATGTTCAAAAACGTATTTATAGTCGTCGAGAAGAAGCTACTAAAGCTCATTCGGCGAAGTAAGTCGGGCTCGGGGAACCACTCGGTGAGCCACCCTTTGGTCTCTTCCATTGCCTTTTTGCCTTGGCATTCAGCATCCTCAAGGTTTGTAACTTTCGGCGATCTATCTTGGCTTCGCGGAATCACTCGGTGATCCGTCGACTACTCTTTTCATCGCTAACTTGGTTCTTTCCTTCTGGGCTTGGAATACTGGAACTTTAGGCTGTCTGATAAGCCACTCGACGACATGTCGACTACTCTTGGCGATCCTCAGGCTCGCCCATATTCATTTCTTCAGCCTGTTTTGTTCCTTTTTGCCTGTTAGTGTCCTTGCTTTGTTCCTCAATCCATATTCCTGAAAAACAAGGATTTAACATCAGTTATTGGCACAAAATGAGCATTTGAGGACACTAAATCTATATTAAAAAAGCCCTAAATGTGTCCAAATCTTGGACTCATCAATGCCCAATAGAGGGGACTTATATTCCTACGAGGACACGTAGTTCTGGGACTATGAGGGTACGCTAAACCCTAGTCCAACTCGGTGATAAGTCTACTCCTAACTGAATATATATATATATGACAAAAATGTAATTGAACTACTAAATTACTAAATAGCTCAAAATACTAGCATGCAATTTGAGAATGCAACATTTATATACTGATAATGTGACATTCAAAATCTGGAGCATGATTATATGTTTAAGTGAGCTAGCAAGTATAATTCGTGAACTCAGAGAATTTATACAAACTGGGGTTCTGAATTTAATACATGGAATTAAGAAAACTTTCCAAGAAAGAAGCTATTTCAATTTAGGATCCTACAACAGCTAAAAGGTAGTGAATATCCAAGGTTTTAGAAACCCTAGGTCTAAACAAGATATGGAAAATCAAGGAGCTGACTGAATTCTAGGGACCTAGTGGATGAAAGGAACCCACTAGTGAAATTCCACATACAGAGAAATCCTTCGATTTTGGGGCTGAATATTGAAGCAAACCTCCTGATTTTTCTTGGGAAACTGACGCCTCTTCCTTCTCCTTTTTGCTGTAAGTTTGGATGATTTTTTGTGAATAAACGTTTTGGTTAGGTTCAGACAAGATTATTAGGCTTAAACTGAGTAAAATGATGTAGTTTAGGTATTAAACGATGTAGTTTAGATTCCCAAGGCATAGGGGAAAAGACCAAAATGACCCTGACTCTAAAGTTGATGGAGGCCAACCACGGAGCCACTCACGGACCGTGAATATGACACGGCCCGTCAAGTGGGTCGTGGTATCTTGCCAGAGCTTACTGGTTCTTGGTACCCCCGACCACGGTCCACTTCATGGACCGTGTGAAGGACCACAGACCATGAAGGCCACTGTGGTTCTTCACTTTGGGGCTGGGGTCTACTGGTTTCGGATGACGGACCCATCCACAACCCGTCATTGTGGTGGGCTTCGTGTTCAGCCATGGTACCTTAGTGTGAATCCACGAGCAGGTCGACGGACTGTAGTCCCCTTCACGGTCCATGAACCCTGTCGTGGTTCATATAATTTTCTATTGTTTAGATCTGAATCTGATTTCTGAGGTGTTACAATATTTCCCTCTTGGGAACATTTGTCCTCGAATGAAGTTAAAACAGGTTGAGTAGGGAGTGAAGGAGCTGCATTCCCTACCACCAAGTAGTAGTAACAAATATCTAACTGAATTGAGTTCCAAGAAAATGCAAATATGCTGAAATGTAAGAACAACTGAAGGAACAAGATACTGAGACTGAATTTGTGCAAGAGTATACTAAGAGATTGGAGAGGAACTATTACCTCAAGCTGAAACGGAATCTAAAGGAAAGAGGTGAGGATACGCTTCTTCTGCTTCCCAAGTAGCTCATTCTACATACTGACTCCTCCATAAAACCTTCACTGAAGTGACTTCTTTATTTCTCAACCTACGAACCTAACGGTCAAGAATTTCAACCAACACTTCTTCATAAGTGAGACTATCCTTCACAGCCACACTCTCTAATAGTACTATCGATGGTGGATCACCCACACATTTCTTCAACAAGGAAATGTAAAAGACTAGATGAACAACTGCTAGTTCTGTTGGCAACTCTAATTCATAAGCCACATTACCAACACTTTTCAGGACTCTGTAAGGACCTACATATCTGGGACTGATCTTCCCTTTCTTGCCAAACCTCATTACTCCCTTCATAGGTGACACCTTCAGGAAAACCCAATCATCGATTTCGAACTCTAAGTCCATTCTCCTCACATCTGCATAGGACTTCTGACGATTCTGATCTGCCTTTAGTCTATCTCTGATGAGCTAAACTTCTTCCATAGCCTCCTCATTAACCGAATCTGGCAAGTCAAGACTGCTTCACCTACTTCAAACCAACCAATCGGGATCGTAGATCTACGCCCATATAACGCCTCATACGGGGCCATTTGAATACTAGAATGGAAGCTATTATTATAGGTGAACTCTATTAGAGGTAGGTGATCATCCCAACTACCCTTGAAATCGATCATGCAAGCTCTCAATATGTCCCCTAAGGTCTGAATGGTACGTTCTGCCTTAACATCCGTCTGTGGATGAAATATTATACTGAGATTTACCTGAGTACCAAGACTTTTCTGAAACGATTTCCAGAAATGAGAGGTAAACTGAGGACCTCTATCTGAGATGATAGACAACGGAACCCCATGTAAGCTGACTATCTCATAAATGTAGAGTTTGGCGTAGTCCTCCGCTGAATCTGTGGTCTTGACTGCCAAGAACTAAGCGAACTTAGTAACTCTGTCCACTATTACCCAATTGGAGTCATGCTGTCTAGAAGTATGAGGTAAACCCGTAATGAAGTCCATTTTTATCACTTCCTACTTCCATATAGGAATATTAATCTCCTGAGTCATACCTCCTGGTTTCTAATATTCTACCTTAACTTGTTGACAATTTGGACACTTAGCCACAAAGTTTGCTATGTCCCTCTTCATGTTGTTCCACCAAAAGACTTCTGTAGATCGCAGTACATCTTAGTGGCACCTGGATGAATGGAATACCTGGAATTATGAGCTTCTGTAAGGAACTGCTGCCTCAACTCACCCACATTAGGAACACATAAGCGACCCTGGTACCGAAGCACACCATCTCCCCCTTGGGAGAAAACCTCAACTTTCTGCTAATGAACTGCACCTTTCAACTGAAGTAATATAGGATAACTATCTTGTGTTTCCTTAACCTCTACTACCAATGAATATTTTGACCCATTCTGAACTATCACACCACCATTTGATGTGTCCATAAAGTGAACTCCTAATCGAGCAAGCCGATGAACATATTTGGCTAAGTCTTTCTTTTCCTCTTCAACATGGGCTACAGTACCCATAGACAGCCTGCTGAGGGCATCAACCACTACATTGGCCTTACTTGAATGGTAAAAAACATTTATGTCATAGTCTTTGAGGAATTCAAGTCATCTCTTCTGACAAAGATTCAACTCTTTCTGGGTGAACACATACTGGAGGCTCTTATGATTTGTGAATACATCAACATGAACACCATACAAGTAGTGTCTCCAAATATTTAGGGAAAATACTACGGTTGCAAGCTCGAGGTCATGAGTCAGGTAGTTCTTCTCATGGACCTTAAGCTATCTAGAAGCATAAACTATGACCTTACCTCGCTGCATGAACACACAACCTAGGCCGACCCTGGATGCATCACATTAAATCACATAACCATCTGAACTATTTGGTAGAGTCAAGACCGGAGCTGTATTCAACCTAGACTTCAGTTCTGAGAAACTTTTCTCACATTCATCTAACCACTGAAACTTGGTCAATGGGGAAGCTATGGATGAAAATCCTTCAACAAATCTCCTGTAATAACCGGCCAAACCCAAGAAGCTTCTGATATCTATTGGAGAGCTGGGTCTGGGCAGTGCTGTACTACTTCAATTTTATGTGAATCCACTCAGATCCCTTCGTTGGATACCACATGACCGAGGAAAGCGACGGACTGTAACCAGAATTCACATTTGCTAAACTTAGCGAATAGCTGACGATCTGTGAGAGTTTGCAGAACAACTCTTAGATGAGTCACACGCTCCTCCATACTCCGAGAGTAAATGAGGATATCATTAGTAAAGAAGATGATGAACAAGTCCAAATACTGTTTGAACACCCTGTTTATTAAGTCCATGAAAGCTACATGAGCATTTGTTAGTCCAAAATATATAACTACAAATTCATAAATGACTATACCGAGTTCTGAAAGCTATCTTCGGAATGTCACTATCTCTGAATTTGAGCTGATGATAGTCGGATCTGAGGTCTATCTTAGAAAATCAACTAGCACCTTGAAGTTGGTCGAACAAGTCATCAATCTTGGGGATGGGATGCTTATTCTTGATTGTGAATTTGTTCAACTACCGATAGCCAATGCACATTCTAAGAGAACCGTCTCTCTTTTTCACGAACAACACTGGAGCACCCCATGGCGAGATACTAGGTCTGATGAAGCCCTTATCTAGAAGGTCTTTTAACTGTTTCTTCAATTCCTTAAGCTCGGCTGGGGCCATTCTGTAAGGAGGAATTGAAATGGGCTGGGTATCTGGTAGGATATTTATTCCGAAGTTGATTTCCCTTTCAGGAGGATTTATGGGAGGATCTTCTAGGAACACTTTTGGAAACACATTTACTACCAGGACTGACTCAAGAGTTGGGATTTTGGAGTTTGAATCCTTAACCCGAACAAGATGATAAACATACCCTTTGGAAATCATTTTTCTAGCTTTAAGGTAAGAGACGAATCGACCCATAGGCAGTGAGCTACTACCCTTCCACTCTATGACTGGCTCATTTGGAAATAGAAACCGAACGATCCTAGTTCTACAATCGACTGAGGCATAACAGGAATGTAACCAATCTATTCCTAGAATGATATCGAAATATACCATTTCTAACTCTACAAGAACTATTGAGGTGACTTTCTGAGAGACTGTGACAGGGCACTTTCTGTATACTTGTCTAGCTATAACTGTGTCACCAATTGGAGTAGAGACTGAGAAAGGTTCTGAAAGATTTTCTGGACTGACACCAAATTTTACTGCTATATAAGGACTTACAAAAGACAGTGTGGCCCTTGGATCTAACAAAGCATAAACATCTAAATGAAAGACTAGTAACGTACAAGTGACCACCTCAGGAGAATCTTCCTACTCTTTGCGAGCCTGGAAAGTATACGACCTGTTCTGGCGCTGACCGCCACCTATACCAGATGAACCACCCAACTGAGTTGGACGACTTGTTGATGCTACTGGAGCTATAGACTGAGACCTGTTGTTGTTACCTCTTTGCCCCTACCTAGAAGAAGGGCAATCCTTCAACCTATGTACAAACTGACCACACCTAAAACACCCTTCCTAGCCTGCAAGACACTCACCCGAATGGTTCTTTCCCCACTTTGGACAAGTTGAGAAATTCCTGTTACCTGAAGCACTCCCTTGAGACTTATAGCCTAATGCCCTACCCTTATGATCTTGTCGAAACTTGGGGGTGGAGGACTAGCTGATGAAGGTGCTGAGGCTGTACACCTTTGCTGAAACTGTGAGCGATTCCCACCTTTCGAACTTTGTTTTGAGTATTCATAGTTTCCTGCTCAGGCTTTTTTGTAATCCTTAGCCAATTCCGTAAGCTTATCTCCCTCAACCTGCTGAGCGTAAGTAATTAGTCTGGAGATATTCATATCCCCTAGAAGCATAACATTTCTGCACTCGGTCTTTGCCAGATCGGATAACCCAAACAATAACTTACTCATTTATCCCCTTGGATCGGCAACCATGTGTGGAGCATACCTGGAGACCTGAGTAAACTTAAGCCCATACTCTTGGACCGCATTGACCCCTACTTCAAGTTCATAAACTCTTGAGGCTTAGCTTCTCTCAATTCCCTTGGGAAGAACATGTCTAGGAAAGCTCTATTAAAACAATCCCAAGTCACAGGAGCTGCATCTGCACCTCTGTTATCTTTTCATTGAGTGAACCAAATTTGAGCCACATCCTTAAGTTGATAAGAGGCCAACTCAACAATCTCAGTTCCAGCCACTTGCATTACTCCAAGAATTTTCTTAACCTCATCAATGAAGTTATGTAGGTTCTTACCAACCTTCGACCCTAGAAACGCAGGCGGATTCATCCGAAAAAAATCTCAAACCCTAGCTACAGTGTAACACCCCGCCTTTTTGAAACGTATTAAATTACTTGTATCTTCACGGAAAGACCAGGAGGGTGGATAATAAATTAAGAATGATGTGGTATGTCATATTTTAAGTGTTCAAGGGTTGTATCTCAAGTTTTGAAGTTAGGTAAGTGGCAAAATGAAAGTTACCGTAAGATCCTTTTTAAAGATTTCTCTAAAATTTGGGTCAAATGTCTCAGAGGTTTTCTCCCAATATATAAAGAGTTATGGGGCCTACTACCTATGAAATCAAAGTTCTACGAGTCTAGTTTCCAACTCATCAAACTGTTTATTCATCCGACTTCAAAATAGACAGATATTTGCGTTTTCATGGGACTGCGCAAGCAGGCACTTGAGGTGGGGACCTAGGTCGGTGCAACTTTATATACATCTTCTTCTTCGACCTTTTATTCATTTTTTAGCTAAGAACCAGAAAAATTAGAGAAACCCATTTCTAGGATCAACTAAAGTATAGATTTTCTGGACTTAAGTCCTTGACGAAAGTTGTTCTATGCGTTGGGCTCATCATCTTGGTATAATTTGTTTTATTGATTTCATAGCATATCACCCTTTAGTGTTGGGATAGCAAGGGTTTGGACATATTTGAATGTTTTGATGTGTATTACGAACTTAAGATCGAGGTAAGACCCTTCTTTCATCGATTCTAGCTTTTATAAGCAGCAAATAGCAATTTGCAACGGAAGTACATATCTTTTATCAAATTGTTGTGGTATCGTCTATTTTTGTGTCTTGATTATAGTCCTGCCTTGTTGTAGTATTGACGGGGTTATGAGTAAAAGTCATTAGTCCAAGTGAATTCAGCGAAAAAAGTATATTAATGCTATTCCCTACTTATGGCATGTTTCCTTAATGCTAAGGAGCAATGTAATTGGGTTGATATCGTTCTTATACTTGTAGCCGTTATTGTTGATTGTTGGCTGCTCGAGTTTATATAATCCTCCCTTGTTGGGATTCTTATTTAGTTAGTAGTGTCCCTATGTTGGACATGACTTAGAGGCTATTTGTATAGGTTTCTTATAACTAAATTGCTCACTTTCAGCGATTGAATTGTTATTGTTTCGCTTGGGGCTATTGTGGTTAGCTGCAAGAATGTGATCTACGCCTAGAAGGGCTATGTTCTGCCTACGAGGCTATATGGATGCGTAAAAGGGCTATGAGTTGCCTACGGGGCTATATTGATGCCTAGAAGGGCTATGAGTTGCCTACAGGGCTATATTGACGCCTAAGAAGGCTATGTGCTTCCTACATGGCTATGTTGTTGCCTAAGAGGGCTATGCGTTGTGTATAAGCTATGTTAATGCCTAAAAGAGCTATGTGCTTCCTACGGGGCTATATTAATGCCTAAGAGGGCTATGTGACTGCCTACGGGGATAGGGGACTACCTATAGGGGTATATAGACTGGTTGGCACCTTCCGGGTTTATGGGGGCCTGAGTAGGTGGTCTTGTCTACTATTTGTAACTGCCGAGCTTATGGGGGCTTGGTTAGGTTGTTGTTTTATTATTTTTGAAAAGTTTAGATTTAGGAGTAGGTCAGTACACTTATCTTATCCTTGATTTATTTATCAGATTATTCCAGTATATTAGGATACTTACTCATAGTCTATTGCCTTTCATAATCTGTACATTATTATGTACTGAAGCCCCAATGCCTGGGGACGCTGCATTCATACATGCAGGTCCCGATAGATGACCGAGTAGACTTTCCTCAGTAGTAGGATTGACTTCTATCTGGTTGGCTAGGCCCTTTCCTCCGGAACTGCCAGAGTTTGGAGGTTTGTTAGGTTTTGTTTTATATATTTTTATAGGTAGGCTGGGGCCCTGTCCCAACAATCTTTACTACTCTTAGAGGCTTGCAGACTAGTGTGTGGGGTTTATAGCTACGTTATGGCCATGCTGGCCTAGTTTATTGGTTTGCTGAAGCTTGTTAGTTGTGTGATGCATTGTCTTGTTATATTCCTGCTTTCTGTTTTGGTATAGAGATCATGGTGGCCTAGACGGCCAATCAAGACTTCTGTGCTAGTTGGCAATTTCTTTATATGAACTCTTGGGAGTAGCTGTTTCTTTTGTAGATTTGTTGACAGGGGCCTTGCCGGCCAAGGGCCTAGTTTTAAGCTGAGATATACTTGTTTGTTTTCTTTATTGCGTGTGGCTACCATGCGCTAGTAGCAAATGGTTCAGCATGGTCGGCTTGGGCCTGAGTTTTGGCATTAGGAGCCAGTTGCGCCCCTTGATTTTGGGGCGTGACAAACTTGGTATCAGAGCAACGTCGTATCCTAGGGAGTCTGCAGGCCCTGTCTAGTAGAGTCTTGATTATAAATGTATTGTGCACCACATTCGTTAAGCAAGAAGCTACCGGGAATGTTCGAAGCCAGGGGCTAGATACAACTGCAGGTGAGGGCATTGGCAAGATACCACAGGTGGAGGTAGCCCATTGTGAGACCCAGGGGGATACATCTTCTCAGCCCCCTATAGCTTCTCCACCGCTTTAGGAGCCTCCGAAGGCTACAAGACCCCCTACTCCACCAGCAGTACCACATCTAATTCTTCTTATTCCATCTGACCAGGATTTCAAGAGTGAAGTATGTATGTTAGCACAGTTAGTAGCTGCACAACGCCAGCCAGTTGCGCCAGATGTTGCTGGACCTTCTGAAGGTCCCGAAAGTTCGAGAGTTTGTGAATTTCTTACCTTGAATCCTCCACAGTCTATAGGGATAGATCGCAGAGAGGACCCTCAACACTTTGTTGATCAGCTTCATAGGATCTTCAAAGTCATACATGCCTCAGTGACTGCGTTAGTTGAGTTAGCAGCATTTCAATTACGTGATGTTGTAGTATTTTGGTATGAAAACTAGGAGAGATCTAGGGGAAAATATGCATCTCTACCCACTTGGGATAGCTTTGCAGAAGCTTTCATAGATCATTATTTGCCTCGAGAGATTAGGGATTACCAGGTGGACCAGTTTTTGAACCTCCGACAGGGCAGCATGAGTGTCCGAGAGTACGGGCTGAGATTTGATTCATTGGCTAGATATGCACCAGCATTTGTTGATATGATGCATGATATGGTGCGTAGATTTGTGGGAGGGCTTGACTCAGACTATATCGACGCTTGTTCTACTACTGCACAAAATGATAATATGGATATCTCACACATTCAGGCCTTTGCACAAGGCATAGAGGATTGCCAACATCTACAGTATATGACAGAGAGGGTCGATAGAGAGAGACAGAAGAGGGATACGCCCGCTGGTGCACATGGAGATTTTCAGGGTGGTCCCAGACCTCGATATTCTAGTAGGCCACCTAGACCTCTACCATAGCAGTTCCAGGGTAGTAGATTTGATCGTCAGGGACAGTCAGGCCCAGGTGAGGGTTCACGATCATCAGACTCTCACCAGCAAAGAGTCTCACGCCAGGCTAGGACAACACCGCCGCATTGCGCTACTTGCGGTAGAATGCATTTTGGGAGATGAAGGCAGGGCTCCACATGTTGTTTTTCTTGTGGACAGCAGGCACATAGGTGGAGGAACTACCCGACCATTGGTCATAGTGGTATAGGTCAGTCGACCGGGTTAGTAGTAGGTTCCTTCTCATCAGCACATTCTACAAGGCGTGGATTCCAGTCTTCAGCAGGTAGAGGTAGAGGCAGAGGTAGAGAGGGAGCATCTAGTTCTGGTAGTGGCCAGAACCGTACATATTCACTAGCCGGCCGACAGGTCTCAGTGTCATCACCAGATGTTGTGACAGTGCATTAATTGTTTGCTCTCATTGTGTTTATGCTTTGATAGATCCGTGTTCTACTCTATCTTATATTACCCCATATATTGTGGGGAAGTTATGTATAGTAGCAGAGTCACTAGATCGACCCTTTATTGTATCTACACCAGTTGGTGAGTCTATTATTGCCAAGAGAGTCTATTGAGATTGTAAGGTAGAAATTATCGACTGTCAGACCTCTGCAGACCTGGTAGAGTTAGAGATCGTCGATTTCGATGTCATTATGGGTATGGACTGGTTAGCATCTTGTTATGCTAATGTTGAGTGTCAGGCAAAGATTGTTAGATTCTACTTTCCACGAGAGACAGTTCTGGAATGGAAAGGCGATACAACAACGCTGAAAGGTAGGTTTATTTCCTATTTTACGGCAAGGATGATGATCATTAAGGGTTGTATTTATCATCTTGTTTGTGTTCATGATATAGATGCAGGACCACCGACTCCTAGGTTTATTTCCTATCTTAAGGCGAGGAGGATGATTACTAAGGGTTGTATTTATCATCTTGTTCACGCTCATGATATAGATGCAGAACCGCCGACTCTTCAGTCTATTCCGGTAGTTAATGAGTTTCTAGATGTATTTTCCAGATGAGTTCCCTGGTATCCCTCTAGAATGAGAAATTGATTTTTCTATCGATATGCTACCAGGTACACTACCCATATTTATCCCTCCTTATAGAATGGCTTCTGCTGAGCTAAAAGAGTTGAAGGATCAACTGAAAGACTTGCTGGATAAAGGCTTTATCAGACCTTGTGCTTCACCCTGGGGTACGCCAGTGTTATTCGTGAGGAAGAAAGATGGCTCACTAAGAATGTAGTATCGATTATCAAAAGCTGAATAAGGTGACTATAAAGAATAAGTATCCCCTTCCGAGGATCGATGACTTGTTTGATCAGTTACAAGGTGCTGAGTGCTTCTCAAAAATTGATTTTAAGATCAGGGTATCACCAGATATGAGTTCGGGAGAAAGACGTTCCAAAGACAGCTTTTAGAACCAGATATGGACACTTTGAGTTCTTGGTAATGTCTTTTGGATTAACTAATGCCCTAGTAGTGTTCATGGACCTGATGAATAGTATAATCAGGCCGTATCTAGACTTGTTTGTGATTGTATTTATTGATGATATTTTGGTGTATTCACGTTCAACAGTTGAGCATGCAAATCATCTACGAGCAGTCCTTCAGGTTCATCGAGATCGAGACTTTATGCAAAGTTTTCTAAGTGTGAGTTCTGGTTGAACTATGTAGCTTTCTTAGACGATATTGTATCAGATGCAGGCATTGCAGTTGATACACAAAAGATTGAGGCCATAAAAACTTGTCCCAGACTTATGACTCCCATCGAGGTTCGTAGTTTCTTAGGGTTAGCTGGGTACTACTGAGGGTTTGTAGAGGGGTTTTCTTCACTTTTAGCACCATTAACGAAGCTGACTCAAAAAGCAGCTAAGTTCCAGTGGACTGAGGCTTGCGAGCATAGTTTCCAGGAGCTAAAGGACAGGTTGACATCAGCACCAGTTCTAGTATTGCCAGAGGTTTCAGAAGGCTATGCGGTGTACTGTGATGATTCTGGTGTTGGGTTGGGATGTGTTCTAATGCAATATGATAAGGTTATCGCATATGCTTCAAGGTAGTTGAGGAAGCATGAGAAAAACTATCTGACCCACGATTTAGAGTTGGCTGCAGTTGTGCATGCATTAAAGATTTGGAGACACTATTTGTATGGCGTTCATGTTGACATCTTCACAGATCATAAAATCTTTCAATAGATCTTTAGACAAAATGAGTTAAATCTGCGACAACGTCAATGGCTTGAGTTACTCAAAGACTACAAGGTGGATATTTTATATCATCCAGGAAAGGCGAATGTGGTAGCCGATACCCTCAGTCAAAGATCTATGGGTAGTTTATCCTATTTAAGTGTTGAGAAGTGTGAGCTAGCATGAGAGCTTCATTAGTTAGCTAGCTTGGAAGTCAGATTGTTAGAGGTAGACGATAGTGGGGTCACAATTCAGCACACAACTGTATCATCTCTAGTTGTGGAGGTAAAAGCATGGAAACATGAGGATCCTAGCTTAGAGCAGCTCAGAACCAAGGCTCAGGATCAGCAGTCTGTAGCATTTGATATAGTAGGAGATGGAACCCTTAGATATAGTGGTCGATTGTGTGTTCCGGATGTTGCAGGGCTTCGACATCAGATTATGGAAGAGGCACATCATTCCTATTATGGTATTCACCTTGGTTCGACGAAGATGTACCATGATATTAAGGAGATCTATTGGTGGCACGGGATGAAGAAGGACGTTGCTGAGTTTGTGGCACATTGTCCTAACTGCCAACAGGTGAATGTTGAGCACCAAAAGCCTGTTGGGCTAGTCCAAGAGATAGCCATTCGTTTGTGGAAGTGGGAAGCAATTAATATGGATTTTGTTACAGGGTTACCTCAATCACGTTGTAAGTTTGACTCTATTTGGGTAATTGTTGACAAACTAACAAAATCATCCCATTTCTTACCAGTCAAGACTACTTTCACAGCTGAAGATTATGCAGGGCTTTACATCCGAGAGATTGTTAGGTTGCACGGCGTCTAAATATCTATTATCTCAGATCGAGGTACACAATTTATCGCTAACTTCAGGAAGTCTTTCCAGAAAGGATTAGGGACGCAAGTTAATCTCAGTACTGCCTTTCACCCTCAGATAGATGGCCAAGCTGAACGCACTATTTTAACACTTGAGGACATGCTACGAGCATGCATGTTGGATTTTAATGGAAGTTGGGATGACCACTTACCTCTTATTGAGTTCGTATACAATAATAGTTATCATTCTAGCATCGGGATGGCACCTTATGAGGCTTTGTATGGGCAAAAATGTAGATCATCCATTGGATGGTTCGAGGTAGGTGAGTCAGGGTTGATTGGACTTGACCTAGTACATCAAATAGTGGAGCAGGTTAAGCTCATTTGGGAGAGGTTGCTGACAGCTCAAAGCCGACAGAAGTCATACTCAAATGTGCGACGAAGGGACATAGAGTTTTGTGTCGATGACTGGGTATTCTTAAAAGTCTTGCCTATGAAAGGTGTTATGAGATTTGGCAAGAAAGGCAAGCTTAGTCCAAGATTCATTGGGCCATACTGGATCCTTCAGAGGGTAGGACAAGTGTCTTATGAGTTAGAATTGCCTTCGGGGCTAGAATTTGTTCATCCAATTTTCCATGTATCGATGCTACGGTAGTGCGTAGGAGGCCCTTATTGGGTTGTCCCAGTTGAGGATGTTCAGATCACAGAGGATTTTTTCTACGAGGAAAACCCAGTTGCCATATTAGATCGACATGTCCGTAAATTGAGGACCAAAGAGGTGGCTTCGGTTAAAGTATTGTGGAGAAACAAGAATAGAGAAGAGGTGACCTGGGAAGCTGAGGATGGCATGAGGTCCAAATATCCTCACTTGTTTCATACCCTAGGGTGATGGCATATCAGTTTGTATTAGGCTAGTGAGGTAAGATGCCTATTTGATTATTTTTGTTGTTGCTTATTATTATTGTTGTTGTTGTTGTATATTTGCTCGCATTGTTATTGTGGAGCTATAGTGCTTAGCTATTTATGTCATCGTGGGAGATGCTTAGGTTAGAAATTTTGCGTTCAAGGATCATGGATAGTGACATTTACAAAGGATACTCTGCCTAAACTTTGGCAACTCCCAAGGACTTAATCGCGTGACTCACATTTTTCATTCAAGTACGAATGTTTCTAAGGGGGGAAGGATGTAACACCCCACCTTTTTTAAACGTATAAAATTAGTCGTATCTTCACGGAAAGACCAGGAGGGTGGGTAATGAATTAAGAATGATGTGGTATGTCATATTTTAAGTTTTCAAGGGTTGTATCTCAAGTTTTGAAGTTAGGTAAGTGGCAAAATGAAAGTTGGCAAAAGTTACCGTAAGTTCCTTTTTAAAGATTTCTCTGAAGTTTGGGTCAAATGTCTCGAAGTTTTTCTCCAAATATATAAATATTTATGGGGCCTACTACCTACAAAATCGAAGGTCTATGAGTCTAGTTTCTAACGCAGTAAACTGTTTGTTCATACGACTTCAGAATAGAGAGATATTCATGTTTCCGTGGGATTGAGCAAGCAGGCACGTGAGGTGGGGCCCTAGGTCGGTGGAACTTTATATACATCTTCTTCTTCGACCTTTTCTTCATTTTTTAGCTAAGAACCAAAAAAATTAGAGAAACCCATTTCTAGGATCAACTAAAGTATAGATTTTCTCGACTTTAGTCTTTGACGAAAGTTTTTCTACGCGTTGGGCTCGTCATCGTGGTACAATTTGTTTTATTGATTTCGTAGCATATCACACTTTAGTGTTGGGACATCAAGGGTTTGGACATATTTGAAGGTTTTGAGGCGTATTACGAACTTAAGATCGAGGTAAGACCCTTCTTTCATCGACTATAGCTTTTATAAGCAGCAAATAACAATTTGCAATGGAAGTACATATCTTTTATCGGATTGTCGTGGTATCTTCTATTTTTGTGTTTTGATTATGGTCTTGCCTTGTTGTAGTATCGAGGGGGCTATGAGTAAAAGTCGTTAGGCCAGGTGAATTCAGCGAAAAAAGGTATGTTAAGGCTATTCCCTACTTACGGCATGTTTTCTTAAAGCTTAGGAGCAACGTAATTGAGTTGTTATCCTTGATATGCTTGTAGCTATTATTGTTAATTGTTGGCTGCTCGAATTGATATAATCCTCCCTTGTTGGGATTCTTATTCAGTTAGTAGCGTCCCTATGTTGGACACGACTTAGAGGCTATTTTTATATGTTGCTTATAACTAAATTGCTCGCTTTTAGGGATTGGATTGTTATTGTTGCCCTTGGGGCTATTGTGGTTAGCTGCAGGAATGTGATCTATGCCTAAAAGAGCTTTGTTCTGCCTACGAGGCTATATTGATGCCTAAAAGGTCTATGAGTTGCCTACGGGGCTATAATGATGACTAGAAGGGCTATGAGTTCCCTACAGGGCTATATTGACGCCTAAGAAGGCTATGTGCTTCCTACATGGCTATGTTGTTGCCTAAGAGGGCTATGAGTTGTCTATAAGCTATGTTGCTGCCTAAGAGAGCTATGTGCTGCCTACAGGTTTATTTTATTGCCTAAGAGGGCTATGTGACTGCCTACACAGCTAGGGGACTACCGATAGGGGTATATAGACTGATTGGCACCTTCCGGGCTTATGGGGGCCTAAGTAGGTGGTCTTGTCTGTTGTTTGTACCAGCCGAGCTTATGGGGGCTTGGTTAGGTTGTTGTTTTATTATTTTTGATAAGTTTAGATTTAGGAGCAAGTCAGTACACTTATCTTATCTTTGCTTTATTTATAGAATTATTCCAGTATATTAGGATACCTACTCATGGTCTATTGCCTTTCATACTCTGTACATTATTTTGTACTGACGCCCCATTGCCTGGGGGTGCTACATTCATACATGAAGGTCCCGACAAATGACCGAGTAGACCTCCTCAGCAGCAGAGTTGACTTCTATCCGATTGGCTAACCCCTTTCCTCCGGAGCTGCCAGAGTTTGGAGGTTTGTTAGCTTTTGTTGTATATATTTTTATGGGTAGGCTGGGGCCTGTCCCACCAATCTTTACTACTCTTAGAGGCTTGCAGACTAGTGTGTGGGGCTTATAGATACGTTATGATCATGCTGGCCTAGGTTTTTGGCTTGCTGAAGCTTGTTAGTTGTGTGATGCATTGTCTTGTTATATACCTGCTTTCAGTTTTGGTGTAGAGATCATAGTGGCCTTGACGACCCAATCAAGACTTCTGTGCTAGTTAGAAATTTCTTTATATGAATTCTTGGGAGTAGCTGTTTCTTTTTTAGATTTATTGATAAGGGCATTGCCAGCCGAGGGCTTAGTTTTAAGCCGAGATATACTTGTTTATTTTCTTGATTGCGTGTGGCTGCCATGCACTAGTAGCAAATGTTTCAGTACGGTCGGCTCGGGCCTGAGTTTTGGCATTACGAGCCAGTTGCACCCCTTGAGTTTGGGGCGTGACATACAACTGATCCACCATTTGTGTTAGTAGGAACTGAGACATGTTGCTTATTCTGGTTGGCCACACTCTGAGCCAAGAGTTGGAATGCATTCTGAAATTTTGCGTTCGTATCCTCATGGTTCGGGACTGGAGGAACTGAGTTAGCATTGCGTGCATTAGCATTCTGTGTGTTAGCTCTACGAGAAAGCATGATCTGAAACGCATTACGACAGATTATAAAGGAGAAGTTGGATCATACCCACGCACGATAAGAATAACAGGAAAAGGTGAAGTTTTTCTTAAAACACTTTGTAGCCTCTGAATAAGACATGTACTATGTAGAAGCAAAAACAATGGATAACTGAAAGTGGGAAATCCCCAACTAGTCTGAATGTATAAAACATACTAAGAGTTTAATAACAACTGAAAGATAACCTTAACAATTCAAGCTGATCCTACTACTATATCTGAAAAGCCTCTAACTGAGTCGAGTTTCTAGGACATACACCCAGCTAACTCTAACAAAAACCAAAAACTGAATATAAAGACTAAAATAAAAAGCATGTCTACTGTCCTCGAAGTATGAGGACCCACCACTGAAGCTGCTAAATATGGACTGAGGATCGATCTAAGCGAGATGTAAATGTTGAGTACCTGAATCTACATCACGAAAGGATGTAGCACAGAGTATGTGTCAGTAGTTGGAATGTACTGAGCATGTATGATATATATACTAAACTGAGCAAATATATATATAAGCTGAATAAAGCATAAAAGCAATGACATAAATTGAGCGAGAATGTAAATACTTAAACATAACTGAAAAGCTAAGCTGAATGCAATGACCAAGCACTAATCATGAAAATAACATGTTGAACTGAATGTGAAGTACATACTAAAACTTGGTCAAATACACTAAGAGTCTGGTTGTGGGAGCTACTATTAACCGACATAAACCACGTGACCTAGACCTGGAGTCTGATATATATGCCTCATCGAGAGGACCCAATACACCTTGTCAGGGGTTTCAAAGGCATGACTGGCGTGATAACTAAATTTGATGCCCAACAGAGGGGACTTACACTCATACGAGGGCACGTAGTTCTGGGACTATGAGGGTACGTTGAACCCTAGTCTAACTCGATGCTAAGTCTACTCCCAACTTAATATGTATATGACACAAATATAACTGAACTGTTGAATTACTGAATAACTCAAATTATTGACATGCAATCTGAGAATGCAACATTTATATACTGATAATGTGACATTCAAAATCTGAAGCATGATTATATGTTTAACTGACCTAGCAAGTATAATTCGTGAACTAAGATAATTTATACAAACTAGGGTTCTAAATTTCATACAAGGAATTAAGCAAACTTTCCAAGAAACAAGCTATTTCAATTTAGAATCCTACAACAGCTTAATCGCAGTGAATATCCAAGGTTTTAGAAACCCTAGGTCTAAACAAGATATGGAGAATCAAGGAGCTGACTGAATTTTAGGGACCTAGTGGATGAAAGGAACCCACTAGTGAAATCCCGCATACCTGGTGACGAAATCTACGGAGAAATCCTTCGATTTTGGGGCAGAAACTTGAAGCAAACATCCTCATTGTTCTTGGGAAACTGGCGCCTCTTTCTTCTCCTTTTTGCTGTAAGTTTTGATGATTTTTTGTGCATAAAGGTCTTGGTTAGGTTTGGACTGGATTATTAGGCTTAAAATGAGTAAAACAACGTAGTTTAGGTGTTAAACGATGTAGTTTAGATGCCCAAGGCAGAGGGGAAAAGACCAAAACGAACCTGACTTAAAAGTTGATGGAGGCCAACCACGGACCCACTCACAGACCGTGAACAGGACCACTACCCATCAAGTGGGTCGTGATTGCATGTCAGAGCTTACTGGTTCTTGGTACCTAATTAACATTTCAAACACACCTCATCCGATTCTAGGTACAAACCATCGTTAAGTAGTATAAAACCCAACAAATGAGTTGCGCAAGAACCCACAAGGACTGGTACGTGTTAAAATTCAATTACGAAGTACAAATGTGTTCTAACTAGCTGTAGGAATAGACATTATCGAAAATGAAAAAAATTAAAAGGGTTGACACGAATGTCAGATGTGGGAGTTTTGTTTGCAATTATCAACTACAAAGCAGTCGCACAAAACTGAAATAACAATACAGAGATGAATTCTCGGGATGTGATCGATTATAGGAAAAATTTCACTATATGGGTAATTGTAACTACTAATACATAGCTAAATATCAGTGGGTATGCTAGACTATGAGTGACATAGCTTTCTCTCGGGCAACTATCCGTCTTCAAGCGATATCTTTGGAACATCAACAAGCATAGCAATTAAGAACAACCCACACCTTAATTCATCCACTTTCTCAAGCTAGATGGGTAGGATTGGGTTTAGGATTCACTCTCTCGAGATGAACCCATATCAACCCAATACCTACAAACTATTAATCAAAAACCTTAGCCCCAAAATTTCTCTCTCGAGCAAGCTAAGAATACAAAATTAAAACTGAATTTGCAACTACAATTCATAAATTGAACCTCAGCTAATGATTAAACCCACTTCAATATAGAATTTAAACTAGTAATTTACAATATCCATAAGCTAATTCAACCCATAATCACATGATCATACCCAAAGAATTGGGTTTTAGCCAAACATCATAAAAAGATAAAAACGGTTGCCAAATAGATTATCCATCAACTGGGTAAGAGAATCCAAGCCTTTACAATGCTCCAAATCGAATAAAATTAGAAACCCACTTGAAAAATCTCCGAATTGAGTCTCAAAAGACTTTAAGTCTACTGAGAAACTATCAAACTTCAAAGAAAAAACTATTCTAAATGGTAGCAATCTCTTTAATTAACAGTTCAAAATCCAATTTATAGTCTCCATAAATTAGCCACGAAGGGACATTAGGCGAGATAAGTCAGGTTCGTCGAGTGGTTCGGTGAACCGCCCTTTTCTCTCTTCTATCGCCTTTATGCATTGGCTTTAAGCATCTTCAAGTCCTGTAACTTTGGGCGATCAATCTTGTCATCACAGAACTGATCAGCGATTCACCGACTACCACTTTCCTGTCGCCAACTTGGTTTCTTCCCTGAAGGCTGACACACTCGAACATTAGGCGGACTGAAGAGACACTCGACGAGTCGCCGAGTGGTCTTGGCGATCACTAGGATCGCCTTCCTCCACTTCTTCAGCTTGTTTTGTTCCTTTTTGCATGTTATTGTCCTTGCTTTGCTCCTTAATCCACATACCTGAAAATCAAGTCTTTAACACCAGTTTATAGCATCAATTAGACATTTGAGGACACTAAAACTATCAAAACAAAGTCGTAAATGAGTCCAAATCCCGGACTCATCAATACCCCCGACCACGGTCCACTTCACGGACCGTATGAAGGACCACGAACCGTGAAGGCCACTGTGGTTCTTCACTTGGGTCTGGGTCCACTTCATGGACCCATACCCCGACCCTTCATTGGGACCACGGCCCGTGGTGGGCTCCATGGTCCACCATGCTGGCAACCGTGGTCCCTTTCACGGTCTGTGAACCCCGTCGTGGTTCACCCAGTTTTCTACTGTTCAGGTTTGAGTTTAATTTTCTTAGGCGTTACAAATTATATCCTTATAAATTTTTTAAATGAAAATAAATTTTTTCTTCATGCATTTGATTAAAATAAAAATTAATAATTTTAAAAATGTTAATCGATACAAATTATTTAATGAGATATACCAAGTAATAGTGATTACTTTGTTTCTGTTTGAATATGTACATTTTTTTGTAATTATTTTATTTAAATGTAATACTTTATTTTATCTATAATCTCTTTTTTAATTTTATTTTTATTTATTCTTCTGCTTTAAAGTTGTTTATTTATAATTAGTTAGATGAAGTTTATTTATGTAGAATTCTCATTTTATACAAGTTTTAATTTTTGTTTTAGAAAAATAGGGATAACCTTATTGGACAATTTACCTTTATGATTTTCATAATATAGAAGATTTGACTGGTTGATTTTATATTTAAAATATAAAGGGTTTAGCCTTCCTTAACAGAGTCCTAATATAAAAATATTTAGTGTAATTAATTAATTAGTGTCGACACTTATAAGTTATATAGATTTCTTGATTTCTATTGTGTTTTGATATCTATCATGTATAAAAAAAATGAGTTTTGACTGAATTTATTGAAATATTTTCAAATTATATTTTAGAAAAATATTTAAATATGTAATTTGAATTTATTTAAACACATAATTCATAAAACTACTTAATTAGAGATTATATTAATAACAAATATGAGTAATGATTCACAAGTTATCAAGTTGACATAACATAGGGGCACAAGGCTACACTATTAATGTTTGAACATTCTCTTGGGATTTGAGTTTTGAATGCCGTAAATGAAATAGTTTAAAATCATATTTAATGAATTATATAATAATATTTAAATTTATTTAAACAAAATACTTAAAATATTACTTAATTAGAGGTCATATTGATAACAAATATAAGTGATGATTCAAAAGTTTTCAAATAGATTTAACGTAAAGGGCACAAGTGTCACGACTTGTTTTCTAAAGTCATGATGGCTCTTACCACATCCAACTAGTAGGTAAGTATAACACCCAAAAAGTTTCTAAGTTAAGACCCGAACTATTCTTCATTTGCATATAAGTTCGTATCGAGTGATTCTTAAATTGACCATATGTGTAAAGGTAAATTATTTAGTGTGGGAATGATTTTGGATATCAATTAATGTAGCTAGAAACTCAGTAAAAAGTTGAGTTGAAAGTTTCCTTACCGATTAAGTTTTAATATAAGATTTTCTTTGGGTCAACTTCGAACGACAATATTTCTTAGAATATAAAGAGTTACGTGGCCCATAACCTATCAAATTAAAGCTATTTGAATCTTCTTTCCAACACCACCAATTTTATAACAATTCGAGTTTTGATTAAAATGTTATGACCATTTTAGTAACCTGATACAGTGTAGTGACGAAATAACCAACAAAAAAACATTAAAAAGGGTCATTTTTGTCTGTTTACCTCTAAGAAACCCTAAACAAATTTCTTGACTAATTATAGACTCAAAACAATCAGATTTTTATCTCTTAACCAATCATTCTCTTCTCTCTCGAACCGTAAAGCAAACCCTAAGGTAAAATCAAAGTAGAAGACTCCATTCAAGATTCTTTCAATCCATTTTTTCAATCTTCAAGGTAAGTCTTTCTCCAAGAATTTCATTCTGTCCAACTAAAATTTCTCCATACAATTATGAATCACTAATGAAAATCAAAATTCTAGGCCATAGAGATTTCAAGAAACTAATTAAAAAATCTCAAGAAAGGTTTTCTTGATTGTTTACCTTCAAGCAAGGGTTTCAAGGCTTCGAATCAAGTTCTTATTCAAGATTCTTAAAGAACCTTGTTCTTCTAGGTATGTAAGACTATCATTGTAACGACCTTCAAAATGAAGTAGGATAAAGTAGAGCGCCACATGGGTTTTATGCATTAATAACTTGTTAAAATAATAAAGAATAGCCTTTTTAGTCAGTTTTAATGAGTTTGAAAATCAAACGTCAAGGGACGACCAAGACGTTCGGAAACTAGTCTTTTACGTGTTGGTGTGTTCTAGTTTGTTGTTCATGTTTTTATGTGTTGTTTGGAGTTCAAAATCAGTGGAGGTGACTCTAGTGTCTTAATAAATATTTTTAGTGTCAAAACGTTTGGGTACGAATCCCCGGGACCACTCTAAGGGTCCCCGAGGAGGACCCCAACCCTTGGCTAAACAAGCTGCCAAGGCAGCTTGAAGTTGCTCATGGAGGGAGCATGTCCGCGTCGCAGACTAGCTCCACCAAAGGGCCAAAAGTTTGGTCTGCATCGCCGACATGTCGCACACTCTACTATCTCCAAATTTAATTTATGAAACTTGTGGGAATACCTCCGCATCGCGAACTTGTTTTCCGACGAAATTTGCGAAAATAAAACTCAAGTTTGACTTGTTTAAAAGGTCCAACTAAGTGAGGGGTACTTTGGGT
>NW_006239223.1:164625-164756 GCF_000226075.1 Solanum tuberosum
TTCTATCAAAGATTTTCAAAAGTGATTCAAAGACCAAAATTTCCAATTTTCAATCTAAACACGGGTCCCTTGTCAAACAATTTTCTAAATCATTATATTGATGAATTAATGTGTAATTAAGGTTTTTAAGA
>NW_006239223.1:165595-188180 GCF_000226075.1 Solanum tuberosum
TGTTGTGATCCCTTTAAGGGAAGAACACTCAATATCAATGTTGTTGCTAATATGTCACTATGAGGACCAATATGCGCACACACATTCTACATGTATATCTATGAATATGATATGTTATGGTGTCTATTGAAAGATGAATTCTTATATGCACCCTTACATCTTTTTATGCATGCAAAGTGTATGATTAGCAAGGTACGAATATGTGTTGTATGAAGGTGTTTATGTGAAAGGCTTTCTCACATATGTACACACACATGATTGAATGAATAAGGTTTATGATAATCTAGTGAAAGTGAGTCTCTTGAAAGGTTTCCTCAATTGTAGTCTTAACTAGACTATGTTATGAATATGGTATGACTATGTGAAAGGTCATTCTCACATAATGTAGGTTCTATGATGAAAGGTCATTCTCATCTTAGAAACCTTTGAGCTATATGATATGAGGGATTAAGTCTCTATAGCCTACTTTATGAACTATGTTAAATAAAGGCTTAAATATGATTAAAAAGGTTGTCTCATAAGATGGAAACCTCCACGCCTAGTAAGTCAAGGTTTCTAGTAGCAATCTCCTTGTTCCATAACTACGTGCCCCCGTAGGTCTTAGCTTAGTGGATCCACTAGATAACTATTATGTATGTAGGTCCTACCTTGGCAAGTAGTACCCTCTCTTTTCGGTGTGGGAGTAGAACACCGGATTCCATGTAGCTCACATGGTCTATGTCGGTTATGGCAATGTCTCCCAAAAGTTAAGAAATGAGCTAAGATAAGAATCTGAACTCTAGTCATGATTTCTTGAAGAGTTACTTAGTATAGGTAGGACTATGGACCCTACTTATGCATTACACAAGTGGACTCTAAGGGAGGTTATGATTAGGCCCTTTATGTAATGAAAACTATGGTCTATGTATGTTAATATGAAAGAATGTTATGGTTGACTTGACTTGTGTCAAGACATGAAGTATGATTATGCATGTGAATTACACTTATGACTTCTTAATGGGTTTGCTTAGTATATGTGGGGGTATGGGACTCCATGTGTACATTGCACAAGTGAGCTTGTGAAGGGGTTTTGAGGGTTGGTTTACCTATGATATGAACTAAATGAGTTATGACTAATGATGTAGTAAATGAATGAGTCCTTATATGATGTTATGAAGTATGTTGGTCTTATGTCTAATGTTAAATGAAGATGTTATGACTTGTTGAATATGATGTTATAAAAGTTGTCCCATAGAGTCACTTTGGTGGATTTGGTGGAGTTAGACATGTTAGACTTTGATGTGATATTTGGTATGGATTGGTTGCATGCACGTTATGCCGATATTGATTATAAAAATAGGGTGGTTAGATTCTAATTTCCAAATAAGCCTATTTTAGAGTGGAAAGGGGGAAATTCTATGCCTAGAGGTCAATTTGTGTCTTACCTTAAATCTAGGAAGATGATCTCAAAAGGGTGTATTTACCATCTTGTTTGGGTGAAGGATGTTAGATCTGAAACTCCTTCTTTAGGGTCGGTTCCAGTAGTGAATGAGTTTTCAGAAGTTTTCACCAATAACTTGCCCGGTATTCCTCCCGAGTGGGAAATAGATTTTGGCATTGATCTTTTACTGAATACGTAACCTATCTCCATTCCTTCTTACAGAATGGCTCCGGAAGAGTTGAAAGAGCAAGTAAGGGATTTGCTAGATAAGGGTTTTATCCGACCGAGTATCTCTCCATGGGGTGCTCCGATGTTGTTTGTTAGAAACAAAGATGGGTCTCTTAGAATGTGCATCGACTATCATCAATTGAACGAAGTGACCATTAACAATAAGTATATATCCCCTTCTGAGAATTGATGATTTGTTTTAAAAACTTCAAGGAGCTAGCTATTTTTCAAAGATTGATCTTCGTTCGGCTTATCACCAATTGAGGGTGAGAGGGGTTGTTATTCCCAAGACTGCCTTTAGGACCCGGTATGGTCACTATGAATTTGTGGTTATGTCCTTTGGTTTGACAAACGCTCCGGCAGCGTTCATGGACTTAACGAATAGAGTGTTCCGACAATATTTTGACATGTTTGGGATAGTGTTTATTGATGATATCTTGATCTACTCAAGGAGTGAGAATGAAAATGTGGACCATTTGAGAATTGTATTGCAAGTTCTTAAGGACCAACAACATTTTCCAAAGTTTAGCGAGTGTGAATTTTGGTTAAGGTTAGTAGCTTTCCTTGGTCATACTGTGTCAAGCAAGGTTATTGAGGTAGATCCTAAGAAGACGGATGCGGTCAAGAGTTGGCCTAGAACTCTAACTCCTTCTAACATTAGAAGCTTTTTGGGTTTGGCTAGTTACTACAGGAGGTTTGTTGAGGGGTTCTCCTCGATTGCTTCTCCGTTAACTGCTTTGACTCAAAAGAAAGCTAAGTTTGAGTGGTTGGAGGCTTGTGAGAAAACTTTCCAAGAGTTGTAGCATCGACTTACTTCTGCTCCGATGTTGAGCTTACCGTAGGCTACAAATGGTTTTGTTGTATATTGTGATGCCTCTAGAGTGGGGTTGGGATGTGTGCTCATGGAAAACGGTAAAGTGATTGCCTATGCTTCAAGGCAAGTTAAAATACATGAGAAGAATTATCCGACACATGATCTTGAATTAGCGGCGGTGGTGTTTACCTTGAAAATATGGAGACACTACTTGTATGGGTCCATATGGATGTTTTCACTGATCACAAGAGTCTTCAATATGTGTTTAATGAAAAGGAATTGAATCTCCGACAAAGAAGGTGGTTAGACTTTTTGAAGGATTATGACATGAGTGTCCTTTACCACCCCGGCAAAGCTAACGAGGTAGCGGGCACTTAGTAGACTGTCCATGGGTAGTGTGGCTCCTGTAGAGGATGAAAAGAAAGAATTGGTTTGTGAGGTGCATAGGTTGGTGCAGTTAGGTTTTCAACTAGTAGATTCCACTAGGTTGGTGCCATGGTCCATAATGGGTCCGAATCGTCCTTTGCAATGGATGTGAAGTCTAAATGAGACCTTGATCCTATATTAGTTGAATTGGAAGAGTCGGTACTCAAGAAGTCCGCTAAGGCTTTCTTCCAAGGGGGAGATGGGGTGCTTAGGTACAAAGGTCAATTATGTGTTCCGGATGTTGATGGTTTGAGGGAGAAAATTTTAGAAGAAGCTCATGGTTCTCGATATTCTATTCATCTGGGAGAAAAAAAGATGTATCGTGACCTAGGGGAAGACTATTGGTGGAGCAAAATGAAAAAGGATATTGTGGGATTCGTAACCAAATGCCTGGATTGTCAACAAGTTAAGGTTGAGCATCAAAGGCCAGAAGGCTCATTGCAAAATATACCAATTCCCACTTGGATGTGGGAATAGGTGAATATGTATTTTATTGTGGGTTTTCCTCGTACCCGAAGGTAACATAATTATATTTGGGTCATTATAGATCGGATGACAAAATCAGCCCACTTTATTCCCGTCAAGGTTTCTCATTCGGTGGAAGACTTTGCCAAGTTGTATATAACTGAGATAGTGAAGTTGCATGGGTCCCTTTATCTATTATTTCGGATCGGGGTACTCAATTTACTTCACACTTTTGGAAGTCATTCCAAAAAGGGCTTGGTACTAAGGTTAAGCTTAGCACGACTTTCCATCCCCAAACCGATGGGCAAGCGAAGCGTTCCATCCAAATATTAGAAGAAATTTTGAGGGCATGTGTTATAGACTTCATGGGTAATTGGGATGACCACTTTCCTTTAATAGAGTTTTCCTACAATAATAGCTATCATTCTAGTATCGGTATGGCTCCATTTGAAGCCTTGTATGGTAGGAGATGTAGGTCTCTAGTTGGTTGGTTTGAGGTAGGTGAAATTGCTCTTATTGGTCCTGAATCGGTTTATGAAGCTATTGAGAAGGTTCGGCTCATTAGAGAGAGGTTGAGAATGGCTCAAAGTAGACAAAAATCTTATGACGATGTGAGAAGAAGGGATCTAGAATTTGACATGAATGATTGGGTCTATTTGAAAATCTCACCCATGAAGGGTTTGATGAGGTTTGGCAAGAAAGGGAAACTTAGTCCCCGGTATGTAGGCCCATATCAAATTTTGCAACGTATTGGGAAAGGTTCCTATGAGTTGGATTTGCCAAATGAGTTGGCCCCACTTCATCCGGTATTTCATGTTCTATGCTCAAGAAGTGTATTGGATAGCTGGCATCCATTATTCCCCTAGAAGGGTTGGGAGTTGATGAAAGTCTCTCATATGAAGATGTTCTGGTAGAGATCCTAGACCAGCAAGTCAAGAGATTGAGAAATAATGAAATAGCTTCCGTGAATGTTTAATGGATAAATCATTTAGTTGAAGGTGCTACTTGGGAGGCCGAGGCCGATATGAAGTCCTGATATTCTAATCTCTTTCCTTCTACTCCTATTCAAGCTTGAGGTAAGTAGTTCCTCTTAAGTTTTAGTGTTTTGGGAGTCGTGTGTGTTATATGTGCTTTCCATGATTTCCTTATGTTGTGCATGTTCTAGATGAAATTCATGTTTAGCAAGAAAATGAGTTTTTATGATTGACTTTCCTCATGTTGTTGTGCATTTAGTATGAGTTGCCTATTTGACTTCATGAGATGAGTGGATGAACATTCTTTAGTATGCTTTTGAGAGAAATTGCATATTGTCTCCATGATATTGTGTGTAGCAAGATTTTAGTTAGAGAAGGTAGTTCCTCCTATGAATATGAGAAATATTGAGTTTCATGCATATTGGGTTGTTAGATATTGCTACTACTTCCTTGTATTGCATTAAATATGTTTTGAGATGGAGTTGTTGTTTCCTTCTTTGAATTGTGCATTATTTTGATGTTTTATGTATGTTGGTCTGCTAGTCTTGAGTCTTTACTTCCGTAAGGTGTTTAGATCGTCATTTGAGGATGAATGTTCCCAAGGGGGAGATAACGTAACATTCCGAAAAACTAGTAGACTAAACTAGAGCCTAATGTAAAACTAGTAGATTAAACTAAAGCCTAACATAAGGGTTAGAGTCGTAAATAACTCCTGGTATTCAATATATATGCTTTTGGGTTTGAACATCAAGGTACAACTCCTAAAGGATCAACCAAGGGTCCTTGAAGAGGACCCTAAAACAAGGCCCCAAAATAGTCCACCCACAAGAGGGAACCTACGGTCAGTAGGTGGACCCAACCCCATGGGTGGGGATTGTGGGTCAAGGCCCCAGAAAATGGGTTGCAGACCCCAACCCACGGTTCACCAGCACTCCACGTGGGTCCATCCATGGATAGTGGGTGGGTGACCGTGGGTGGTCACTGAAACTGCCATTTGGCAATTACTCTTTTGGGGTTTTCCTTTTTAATTAATTATTAAGTGATGTCATTTTAACCTATTTTTAAACACCTATATAAGTATTTTAGACACCTAAACTAACTCATCTAAATCATAATTTCCAAATCAAAACCAAAATCCTCTCCAAATATTCTCTCTAGAACTCCAAGGAAGAAGAAGAAGAAAGGTGAAGGATCCATATTTCCTACTCATTTTAGTGGGAATTCTTCACCAAGGTATGGTAGTCCTTCATCCATGGAGTCCCTCCAATCTCAATTTCAAAACTTGTAACTTCCCTAAAAGCTAGGGTTTTACTCCAAGTCGTGGATTCACTTCAAAAATGATTCTAATGATTTAATTGCTTTATATTATGATCAAATTGATGATTTATTACTGTTTTATGATGAATTCCCCAAGAATACATGAATTCTCCTATTTTCCTAATTTGGATCTTAAAGTGTGGGTGTTGATTGATGCAAGTAGAATATGATAGAATTATGCATGTAGTAATTGAACTACTTGAATTAGGTCATCATCCATGTCTAATGTAGTAATTCTAGATGCATTGATGGAATATAATCTATGGTCCTTAAAGGGCAAATTATATGAATTTTGTATTATTATGAGATTTAAGTATATGTTTTATGAACACTTTGAGGGTAAAGTGATTATCATTATGATCTAGTTGTTGTGTTGTTGGTAGATTATCCTCATGTACACACTTATGTATGAATATGATATGATGTGAAAGGTTTGTCACATGTAGTGATTCTAAGGTTGGAAGACTAGTCTCACCTATTGAATCTATGAGCTATAGTATGAATTATGTTGGATTGAGTGTCAAGACATTCTTTCCATGAATATGCACTTAAGTCAAGACTTAATATGTAATCTATGGGAATTAATGTGTAGCACTGAGTGGATATGAATATGAGATGGAAGCTTATACGATAGTTGAGTTTGGGTTCCCAAAGTATGTATATCATGAGAGGGAAACCTTCTACCTTGGTTAAGTTCGGGTTTCTAGAAGCAATCCCCTTATCCCATAACTAAGAGTATGGTTCTACCTTAGGCAAGTAGGACAACCCTTTTTCGGTGTGGGGTAGACACAAGATTCCATGATAAGCTCACATGGTCTATGTCGGTTAACGCATATTCCCTATTATGATAGTATAAATAAGAAGTTGAATTATGAAAAGTAGTTACTCAAGAAGCTATACTTAGTATGGGTAGGATTATGGGATCTTACTCATCCATTGCACAAGTAGACTTTGAGGGTTCTTATGGTATGTTTCCATTATGCTATGATGATCTACTGTTGAATATGCTTATGACTTAGGCTTTTACCCTATTTGTCATGATGACTCTTAAACTTGACAAAGTGCATGCTTTTCAACTAAAATGTCCTTTTTTTGCATGTCTTCATGATTTTGTGCATGGCTATCATACTTAGTGCATTTTTGTACTTAACCCATATTTTTCTACATTTTCCACAAGTGTAGGGTCCGGTGTTTGAGGTGATCTTCATTTGATACAAGCTTGGATTCGACTATTCTCCTTGCTTTGTGGTGAGTCCTCATGGTTCGAGGATGGAGCATATCTTTGTAGTTCCTTTTTTTCTTGTAGTTGACTTTCAGATTATGTTGTAAGGGTTGTGATCCTATTTGATTCCAAGATTGTAATAGATGGCTAATTGATACAAGTATAGACTTCCGCTTTCCTTTATGAAAAATTTGGACTTGAAAATGCTTTTTACTCTTTATTGTTCTTTACTTGTGTTATGATATGCTAAGTGGCTGACTTGGTTCCTTTCGGGGTTCTATGTGCCTTGTTACGTATAGGGGGTACCCTTGGGTCGTGACAACGTTGTATGGGCTGTGACCCTATTTGATTCAAAGATTGTAATAGATGGCTATATTAAGACAAGTCTAGACTTTAACTTTCCTTAATAAAAATTTTGGACTTGAAATGCGTTTTTACTCTTTATTGTTCTATGCTTATGTTATGACATTCTAAGTGGCTTACATGGTTACTTTCAGGGTTCTATGTGCATTGTTACGTCTAGGGGGTACCCTTGAATCGTGACAATAGGTAGAACCGGACATAAGATTCAGTCTCTCGAGCTAAACTCACAATAGCCCAATTACTATGAGTGCTAATTTATTGCCTCGGTTTTGAACTTCTCTCTCAAGCAAGCACAAAACACCAAGAACAATAAAAGAAACATACAATACAACTAAATAGCAGCAGCTATAAAATAGACCCACATCAATTTAGCAAAACAATCTATAATTTCTAACACCCATCAGCTAAACTAGCAATTAATCACATGGTCAAACCTCCATGATTGGGGTTTTAGCTAGTCATCACAAAGAGTGAAAATTCAATAACTACTACATGCTCCATGATTGAGTATTGATTTTCTCAACTTCAAAATGATTAAACTTTGCTTTAATTACAAGACCCAACTCGAAAATCTACTTGAAAGCTTCAAAATTGAGTAAGATCAGTGTTTTCTTTGTTCTGGGTATAAGTTTCTGAATGTTTCGATGCATTCTCTCTCTTCAAAATATCAATTTATAATGATCTAAGATTTGACCTTTTACGGCCAATCGGTGAGGAAAGTCGGGCTTCACCAACCGGTCGGCGATTCGCCAATCGCCCTTATCCATCGCCTTCTTGCATCTTTCTTTCATACGATAAGCACTGTAACTTTAGGTGGTCTTTATCGGGATCGCCAATCACTTCCGCGATGCACCCTTTATTCCTTTGGATCACCAATTTGCTTGCATCTTCACTGATCATTCTGTAATTTCAGCGGTAGACCCTCTGTTCGCCGATACATTCGGCGATTCGCCGATATGGAACACAGTTCTCCCAAATTTCCCTCGTCTCGGATGTGGTGTACTGTAAAATTAGGCGGGTTAAAGGGACCACTCGCTGAACGACCGAGTGATCTTTGCGATCACCAGGATCGCTCTTCTCAATCTCTTTGGCTTATTAGTCCCTTTTTGTCCGGTAGTGTCCTTGCCTTTCTCCTTAGCCTTAAATGCTGCAAATCAACACTTTAACATCAGTTTAGAGCATAAATTAGGTATTTGAGGACACTAAACTATCAAAACAAAGCCCTAAATGAGTCTAAATCTTAGACTAATCAACACCCCCAACTTAAACTTTTGCTTGTCCTTAAGTAAAACTCAAGATTAGCAGTTCAGTGAGGATGTCTCAAATAGTGTTGCATAAGACCCAACATGAATGCACGCAAAAGGTTCAAACTACACATACAATGCTCAATTGTGCACTCAAAGATTCAACTTGTGACTCACCATTATCAAGGGTACTCAAGTTCACAATACTTGCTTCAAATGCAAGTTCAAGCTCATTAAAGATAATCAAATGACCTCACAACAAATATGATTCCATAATCACACAAAATATCTCAAGAACTGAAAGTCCTAGAGCCACATACAACTCTCACACTCACAAAGATGAACACATGCATGACTCCACCGATAGGTTTGCCCTTATTTTCCAATCAACATTCGTTTCAGCTAACTCAAGATCACAAAGGTCTCTTCAAGGCTTGTAACGGGGATGGGTGTAAAGGTATGGTCATTTAGGCTTAGTGGATTCTACCTTCATGAAGTATGGCCTGCAAACCACTATTTTTCCTTCTCTTTCAAATTCAAACATGTTCAAACTCCACCTCATTATTCAACTCATCATGAATCACCGGATACCCCAATTCTTTTGCAATTTTCACTACTTTATTTCACAACTTATCTTTTTTTTCATTCATTTTCTTTGCTTTTCTTTTCCTTCCTTTCTTTTCTATTTTTTTTTTACATGGAAGGGTTCCATCTTTTTCAAAACAATCCAAAATCCAGGGGGAGTTTTTCACACTTCTTGACTTCCCTTCTCTTTCACCACACCCCCAACTTAGGCTTTTGGACTAAGTTGGCTATTCAAACAAACCATACTTCATGAAAGTTATGGGTGAGGGGATAAAAAGAGGTCACAATTGTTCAAGTTTCTTCCAAGAAAAGGGGTAAGGCTCAAACGGTGTCAACCTTAGTTCACACATCTCAAAGGTTGACCAGAAAAGAAGTATATTATCAAATTGGTTCACTCTTCAAAATTCTTTCCTAAGCTCATTTCAAGTGCTTGCATCACTCAATCAACCGGACCAATGGGGTAAATTATAGGTGTCATCAAACACAAGGTTCAAAGTAATCTCATCACACAAGACATTGGTACCAATATCAAACAAAACTCCACACTTTCTAGCTAGCGTGCAATGTTCATCACCCGAGACTTATTCGACAACCGGCTAGTCACAACAAGATGCTAAAAGTTCACATATTGCCTATGTAACTTAGTTTGCCTCATCGTAGACGCATATTCATGTCGTTCAATTTAGAGAACTATTCAGGTCATCGATATTGACCACAACCGACACTTGAAAAAGCAAGAGAGTAACAAGCCACCACCCTACCAAAAGCAACTAACATTGTCCTCAATGTGATCAAAGAACAAACATGACTCACAATAAATAAAAAAGACAATAAAATTAAAATAAAAGCAAGAAGTACTGGCGCTAAACAAACAGAGTAGGGTTAGAAGGAATCTTCACTAGGTGGCCTTTTGGTGAAGGTTTATAGAGGCGGCCGAATAGATCTGTGAACCACCGAACTGCATGCACTCGCCGAAACATCCAGACTGTTACCGCTTCAATTTGGGCCAAAAGGCGATCGAGATCAGGTGTGCCAAACATGTTTCAAAAGAATAGCCAACAACTGAGAAGTCATCCACGAAGACTTCCATTGTATCCTCTACCATTTCAGAAAAAATAGACAATATGCAACATTGAAATGTCGTCGGAGCATTACACAACCCGAACGACATCCTTTTGAAAGAGAAAGTACCATAGGGATAAGTGAAAGTGGTTTTCTCTTGATCTTCTGGTGTAATAGAGATTTGATTATACCCAAAATAACCATCCAAAAAGAAATACCATCCACGCTTAGAAAGTCGATCTAGCATTTGATCCATGAAAGGCATGGGAAAGTGATCTTTTTCAGTCCAAGAATTTAACTTTCGATAGTCCATGCACACTCTCCATCCAGTTCCCGGTCTCATAGAAACAAGTTCCCCCTTTTCATTTGGGACTACTGTGATGCCGCCCTTTTTTGGTACACATTAAACTGGACTTACCCATGTGCTATCCACAATAGGGTAAATTACACCGGCATCCAACCACTTTATTATCTCCTTTTTTACCTCCTCTTAAATCAGTGGGTTCAATTTCCTTTGATGTACAACACTCAGCTTGCACTCATTATCAAGTTGAATCTTTTGAGTGAAAATGTCAGGTGGTATGCCCACAATGTCAGTGACAGTCCACCCTATTGCCTTGATGTACCTTCTCAACACCTCAAGAAGCAACTTTACTTATCACTAAAGCATGTCACATGCAATGATTATGGGCAAGGTGTTATTTTCCCCCAAGAATGCATATCTAAAATGAGCGGGAAGCACTTTCAATTCAAGCTTTGGTGGATCCTTCGTGGATGGTTTGGCGGGAGGATTTTCTCTATTATTTAGATAAATATCTATCTTCAATGGGTTCCTTTAGTGTTCACCTAATCTCGAAAGAGCAACTACCACTTCATCATAACCTTGCACTTTAGTTTCATCATAATTTGCAAGAACAACCTCAAGAGGTTCACTCATACACATCAAATGGCTCACACTAGCCACCGCTTCATCAATTAGATCAATCGTCGAAACCACATGAATATCACTTGGGTGTTTTATTGACTTGCACACATTAAAGGTGACCTCATCTTCATTTACCCGAAACTTCAATTCCCCACTTTCAACATCCACTAGCGCTCTCCCGGTTGCTAAAATGGTCTTCCCAAAATAATGGGAATTTTAGCATAAATCTCACAATCAAGAATAACAAAATCAGCCGGAAAGATAAATCGATCAACCCTCACCAATATATCATAGAGTATTCCAACTAGGTGCTTGATCGACCAATCCGCCATAAGAAGACGCATTGTTGTGTATTTTGGTTCGCCCAACCCAAGTTGTTTATAGATTGCATAGGGAATTAAATTTATACTTGCCCCCAAATCACATAGAGCTTTAGCGAATTGGAGCATACTGATAGTGCATGGGATGGTGAATGCCCCCGAATCTTCTATCTTTATAATCATCTCGCTAGTCATAATGGCACTACAATTATGAAATTTTTTGATTATCTCAAAGTCCATGTTTCTCTTCATAGTGACTAGCTCCTTCATGAATTTGGAATAACCTGGCATTTCCAACAATGTTTCCACTAACGGTAGATTTATAGAAAGTGTTTTGAACACTGATAGAAACTTCTTAAATTTCTCATCCTCATTTTTTTTCTTGAGACGTTGGGGAAATAGAGAAACTATTTTGGGAAGAGGGTGTACTATCTTTGGAATTGAGGTGCCCTTTTCTTTAGCTTTTTGCAACTATCCATCAAGGCTTTGCTTGTGACTTTCCTCCTTCTCTTTGAGCATATCACTTTCCGGTGCTTGAATGAGCTCCTCTTCCTCATGATCTCTCACCCCATCATTACCATTTACATTACCAACCGCTATCTTTCCACTTCTAGTGACCACCGCCAATTTTTTGTCATTATCAACCCTCAAAGTTATTGTGCATTCAGTTTCACCCCTATCAAAAACCTTGAATTCCAATTGTGCTGAAAGTTGACTTAGTTGACCCTCAAGTTGCTTCATTGCATCAGCGTGAGAATTCACTCTATTATTCAATGAGGAGAAGTCAGCTTTCATCACTTTTAGCATATCATATGAGCCTTCAACCTTGTCTAGGATGCGCGACAACAAATCATCCACACAGAGGCTATTCAAACTACCCTTCAACTTTGAACTATCACTTGATTGCGTGTGGTCCTCTTCATGATTATATTCTCTTCTCCAATAGTCATTTTTTCGGCCCATTCTTGATAGCATCACCTATGCTCTTCTTCTTTGTGTAAGGTCCAACCTTTATTCCCACTCGGCTTTGAGTAGCACGAGTGAGAACCCTCCTCAACTCTAAACACTCTCCTTATTTCTGTGGGTTTGCCCATATTTTCTAACACTTGCTTATGTAGCAGCTCCATTTGGGACAGTATTTTACTAATATTCTCATCCCTCTCTTTCTCCTTGTCAAGTTGTTCTTGTGTCATTCTAAAACAAAAAGGGAAAACTCAGTCCTCTTGAGCGTACTACGCTTGATTTATCTTTGTCATTTCATAAAGAAGGGACGAGGCTACCTCAAATGATTGCAACATTATTCCTCCCGGAGCCAACTGGTCCGCCACTTCTTTATTCACTGAATCTAGGCTCTGGTAAAAATACTAAAGTATCACATCACCCGGCAGCCCATGAATAGGACATTGTAATAGCAACTTTCGAAATCTCAGCCAAGTTTCATGAATTGGTTCCCCTTCTATCTGCTTGATGTTTTGGATGTTTTCACGTAATTTCACCATCTTTGAGGGTGGAAAGAACCTCAAGTAGAATGACTCGGTAAGTTCCTCCCATGATAAAATAGATTTTCTCGGTAACTCTGCTAGATATATGGTTGCTTCCCCCATTAGAGAGAAAGGGAAAAATCGCAGCGGAATTGATTCTTGCAAAATATCCTTGAGTGAGAACGGACTACACATCTAAACAAAGTTCTGAACATGCTCATGAGGGTTCTCATGATCCAACCCTTCAAATATGCCTTTAGCTTGCAAGAGTTGTAGCATTGTACTGATCACATGAAATGCAACATGGTTCTTAACAGGAGGTAGGCGGATAGCACCTACTCCCCCCAATAGAGCTTCATTGGCTTGCAAGACATCACCACCATCATCATGGGGACAAAGTTGATTCATGGTGCTTTCATTTGCACTCATCCTGTCACCTGATCACCACAGCTTACAACAAGACAATAAGTTGATTCAACTACAACACAAATAGATCACAATTCAACTTCAATAATAGAATTCTAAACGACACCACTCCTCGACAGCGGCACCATTTTGATTAACGCTTCAAGTACACCTCATCTAATCCTAGGTGTAAATGATCGTTAAGCAGTATAAAACCCAACAAAGAGTTGGGGTCGAACCCACAGGGAGCGGTACGTGTTCCAATTCAGTTTTGAAGTACAAATATGGTCTAAATAGTTATAGGAATGAAAATTATTGAAAACATTCTAATAAATCTAAAGGGGTGACAACAAATGTCAGATGGAGGTTTGGATTTGATAACAAATAGCAACGACGGTAACAACGAATAACAAGGATGATCAAATGATTTAGAGATACTTGGGGGAATCACCAATCAACTACCAATTATTCTAAATGGGTGTTAGATAACTACTAAAAGTTATTAAATCTTCGCGAGTATAGAGGACCCTAGGTGAAATATTTTTTTTCTCGAACAACTACCTCTCTTTACTTGAGCTCTCTCAAACCTCATTAGACTAAACATGAAGACCATCCCACAACCTCGCTCAATCTACTCTCTCGAGCTAGATAGGTAGAACCGGACTTAAGATTCACTCTCTCGAGCTGAATCCACAATAGCCCAATTACTACGAGTGCGAATTTATAGCCTTGGTTTTGAACTTCACTCTCAAGCAAGCACAAAACACCAAGAACAATAAAAGAAACATAAAATGCAGCTAAATAACAACAGGTATAAATTAGAACAACTTTGATTTAGCAAAACAATCAATAATTTCTAACACCTATTAGCTAAACTAGCAATTAATCACGTGGTCAAACCCCCAAGATTGGGGTTTTAGCTAGTCATCACAAAAAGTGAAAATTCAATACCTACAACATGCTCCATGATTGAGTATTGATTTTCTCAACTTCAAAATGATTAAACTTTGCTTTAATTACAAGACCCAACTCGAATATCTACTTGAAAGCTTCAAAATTGAGCAAGAACAGTGTTTTCTTTGTTCTAGGTATGAGTTTCTCACTATTTAGATGTCTTATATCTCTTAAAAATATCAATTTATATTGATCTAATATTTGATCTTTTGGGTTCAATCGGTGAGGAAATTCGGGCTTCGCTGACCGGTCGGCGATTCGCCAATCGCCCCTATCCATCACCTTCTTGTTTCATGTTTTCGTACGATATGGACTGTAACTTTAGGCAGTCTATATCGGGATCGCCAATCACTTCCGTGATGCGCCCTTTGTTCCTTTGGATAGCCAATTTGATTGCATCTTCACTGCTTATTCTATACTTTCGACGGTACATCATCTTTGCCGATCCATTCGACAATTCGCCGTTATGGAACACAATTCACCCAAATTTCCCTCATCTCAGACATGGTGTACTCTAAAATTGGGCGGGCTAAAGGGGCACTCGCGGCGAACCGCAGAGTGATCTTGGCGATCACCAGGATTGCAGTCCCTTTTTGTCTTGTAGTGTCCTTACCTTGCTACTTAGCCTTAAATTCTACAAATCAACACTTTGACATCAATTTAGAGCATAAATCAGGCATTTGAGGACACTAACACTATCAAAACAAACCCCTAAATGAGTCCAAATCTCGGACTCATCAATGTTTCTTAATTTTATCTATTAGTAATGAGTTAGTATTGTATGCGAGCAATTATATTGATATCCATGTTTTGTAATAGACATTAGGCTTGAATTTGAGATGAGAGTCGTGGTAAAAAAGAATAGCAACGTGAGGTTTATGATGTTAGTTTTGAGATTTGATCTGGTAGACTTGACATAGAGTAGGAGAGGAATTAAGAGGTTAGTTACAATGAATGTGAGTGGTACAAATATGGGATTCTAACTTTTAGATAATAGTAGTGAAGTGTGGCTAAGTCATAAGAGTAACAAAAGCAATAAGAGGTGTACCCGAGATTGTATGTAATCAAATGAGGTTCCAATTACGTTAATGATTTTCCATGTGTGCATGTATAGTATATTTGAGTTGTCAATATGGAATAGGCTGATGTAAGCATTATTTGTTTCCTTAAAGAGTTAAATGAAGCGGCCTTATAAGCCAATGAGAAGAGGTCAAGAGAAGTATCTCAGAAAGAGGTCTTAGAAGGAGTCTTAGTACCTACTTATGGAGAGTTCAGTAGCCATGAGATAAGCCTTTCCCGAGTATTAGAAAAAAAGGAATGTAGACTAGCTTAAACATAATGGAATAGATCCATAGCTTTAAAGAGACATTCTCAGACCTAAGAGGGAGATGATGAGATGAGAAACAAATTCAAGTGTTGAGGATGAGATAGTGATTTTTTTAGAATGAGTTGTAGAGGTTCATCAATCCAGTCATACTCTAGCGTATTCCTCAAAGCTCAGTTATTACAACATCTTATTGACGTTTCTAATATCAGAATTATGTCTATGACCTATGCTCATACACTTCAGAGAGTTTCACATCTATGCTCAATTTCCAGAATGAAGAGCAAAGACTTTACCCCATGAACCTCAAACTTAATCCATAAAGTTGTGGATATCAGCCATATAATATGAACCTATTCATATAAGCATTCATGTCACATAGTATGTTCAGTCTCAGAAGTACATGATTTACTCTCAATGTCTAGCAACATAATGTTATGCCATGTATATTCTTATATCAGATATCTCGAATGAATTGTGCTTATGATCTTTCTCCCTAAAGCTCTCTTAGTGGTCCTTTTTAGTTGATAGTGGTGGTGTGATGATAGAGAAAAGGATTGATCTTTTCTTGTTGTGATAGTGATGGTGTGTTATTCCATCTAAGGTTATAAATGTGGAGGAAAAAAAAGATATGGTTTTATGATGAGTAATAAGTCAATTCTTGGTAATAAGGCATGAAATTTTTTTGGTAGAAGTGACGAGAGAATGAGGAATTCTTATAAGGAGTGGTTAGTAAGAATCCATGGAGTGGTTATAGTACTAGGCTTGAATATGGTGTTGGTGGTGGGTGGATGAAAGCATGATGCACTAGGTGGTTCTTGATTGAGACTCGAGGCTAGTTGGATGTAGTGGTAAGGAGTAATATTCTTGGGATGAGATTTCCTATAGAGGTATAGAACCTGAATCTTGTGATTTAGATTTGAATAGTCACTTCATGTTAAGTACTTTGTGATATTGAGTTAGGTTTGAATTGTCGCACCCATAACTAGAAATGGGCAAACATCAAGGATATACACAAACACCAGCTAAATATCTTACTAATCTCATGCCAAAGTTGTAGATTTATAAGCAACAAAACCTGTATGAAGACACATACTAAAACATAGATAACAAAAGGCCCCGTTTGGCTACTTTACAATGGAAACAAGACTAAGTCTATAAAGCCTCTAAAGAGTATGCCTCTGAGAATCTGACAACTAGTCAGGACAGGGCCCTGACATATCCATTTTGATATATGTAGATACGTAGCAAAATATAGGCTCTAAATATCTGATAGCTCCAGGTAGAGGTGGAGCTTACCAACTGCTAAACTGGAAGTCTCTAGTCTATTGAAAATGCTTGTTGTCCTGAGTACATGAGCATGTAGTGATACAAATGAAATGCCAAAATAATAGGGACGTCAGTACATACAAAACATGTACTGGTATGTAAAGCAAACTGAATAACAAGTAGACATCAAATATCATGATAGGCAAATCAGAGCATGTGTATGCATGAGACATAATCCGTAACTGGAATTGTTACCAACCTCAAGGGTCCTCATCGAATGTTTCATGGCTTAGTCATTTTTATATATATATAATCCCTATAATTTGCCTAAGTGATATCTTTACTTCATTATATCGCTTCTTTGCTCTTTGTAAAGCTAACTATCAGGGAATAACATGATGGCCTACTGACGGTGATTAGTGAACCCTGTATGGCATCTGTATCCCACTGTCACGACCACGCGTGAAATCTCATATTCTGGTAACGAGGTCTATCAAGGTACGCCCCCCAAGGCTCCTGTATGGTCTGCCCGCAGGCCTGTATCAGTCAGATGAATCCACGACGGGAAATTCCAACTGACTATATATGAATTATGTGCACAGAGTAGTGTCGCACGTAGTACCCCTAAATATACCCACCCTACACTGCAGAGTAGTCTATATTCTCAACTTCTTGCAATTATTTATAATAATTAATTCATTAATCACATAGCTCGTGATACAATTCGTGATTACATTCTTTTGCTTGAGAATCATATATCTTGTGACCTATGCACTTACGAACAGTCTGTGGCTGGTTGCTTTCTTTAAATTTATGCAGCATGTACACGGCTAACTTCTAAGAGTTCCAACTGTAGACAAATGTAGTTGTGTGAAACATAGTGCTTCCTTGAAGGGTACTATAAATCTATAGGTTTAGGACTCAACATGAGAGGGTTTATAAAATAGGATAACTTTCTTTCAAGTATCCACTACAAGAAAGTGGAGATACAACGACATTTTCTAAATGTCGTATTATGATGTTTAAATGTCACAAATTTGTTTACCGACATTTATTTTACATTTGGACCAAATGTCGTATATTTTAGTATCGGGGATTTTTTCGACATTTAGGTAATTGTCGGGAAGATTTTGTGACATTTATTTTGTGACATTTAGGTAAATGTTGAAATGAATTTGCGTCATTTACTTTGCAATAGATATGTAAATGTTGGTAAGAATATTACGAGATTTATTTGTTGACATTTATATGAATGTCGAAGTCGATATGAGATATATATGACATTTATTTTCGATAATTAGGTAAATGTTGGTATGAGATATATGACATTTATTTTCGACATTTAGGTAAATGTCGATATGAGATATATATGACATTTATTTTCGATAATTAGGTAAATGTTGGTATGAGATATATGACATTTATTTTCGACATTTAGGTAAATGTCGATATGAGATATATATGACATTTATTTTCGATAATTAGGTAAATGTTGGTATGAGATATATGACATTTATTTTCGACATTTAGGTAAATGTCGATATGAGATATATATGACATTTATTTTCGATAATTAGGTAAATGTTGGTATGAGATATATGACATTTATTTTTTTGACATTTATGAAATGTCACTTAAACTTTCTGACATTTAGATTAAATGTTGGGAAAACAAATTTCAAGACACTTACTTGTGACATTTATAAAATGTCACATTGAAATTTCTGACACTTTAGTTAATGTCAACAAATGCTATTATTGAATGTCATAAAAATTGGTGACATTATTTTATATTTTGCTAAATGTCATATTAATATTCTAATGTCGCTACCAAGTTTCTTTAAACATCCCAGAAAAATCTATATCTAGTTTTTCTCAAGAGACAAATACATACAAACAATCTGTGCATTCAAAACTATCTTCTTCATGAGAAGCAAGAAATATTATATAAAGCAAATATTTTCTAATATTATAATCAAAGAACAAAATAGCAACATAATAAGTTTCCTGTAAAAGTAAACAATGTCAAAACAAATTATCTTTCTATCTCAAGTAAAATTGAGTATCTAACTAAATGTAATAATCTCAACATAAAACCAACTAATTAACTTCTAATTCAAATGGAGTTAAAATCTCCAGTAAATTTGCAATAAATCTTTATGAAATCATCAATCCAAAAGTTGAGCATGTTGAAGTTGATACTTGACCTCAATTTCCTTAAAAATTCTGCACAAAAAATGCACATAAGAGAATTTATAAATATATGATAATAGAAATTAGATCCCCATTAACTAGAACAAATTGGGATATAAAAAATGACTAATTGAATTTTTCTAAAAACAAAAATATTAAGGAATTGATGCAAAAGCAGTAATTATATACATGAAATTTTCCTCCTTTTGAAAGAAAAGAAAGATCTTGTAGTTTTTTTCAAACATACCCACTTCTTTTTATTTGTGCCAACTACGCTAGTTCCAGTCTTCTTGATCATGTTAGCCTGAGAAAAAACATTAAATTGATTATTTTGATACTTTATGAAATACAAAACTTAACATTTCATTGAATACATAAGTGTGCCAATTTTTCAGGAAGGAAAGTAAAAAAAAGCAACAAGAGAATCAACAAATTAATTGTTAGTTGTTCAGCTGGAAATATAGGTCCACTACCAGGCACTGTAAATAATCGAGATCCATGGCTTCTCACCGTTGGTGAGAGCACTACTGATAGAAAATTAAGAGCCATAGTATGTCTTGGTGATGGAAAAGAAATTGATGGGGAATCAGGATTCCAACCCAAAGACTTCTCCGAGACACTGTTACCACTGATTAGAAATGTCAATGATGCATTTTGCAGCGCAGAGGCACTGGAGAATATGAATGTCAAAGGAAAATTTGTATTGTGTATATCTGATGGTAATGTTACTAGAATTGATAAGGGACATCATGTGAAGGATGCTAGTGGTGCTGGAATGATATTCATGAACGATGAATTGCGAGGGTTCAATATCTCTACCGAACCACAGGTTGTTCCAGCAGCACATGAGGTGATCCAGGCTTAATCTATGACATCAAACCCGAGGATTAGGTTCATTATTTATGTGGTTTAAAATACCAAACAAAGCAGCTTGTTTGTATTGAGAAAAGTGAATTGCTCACCAACAATTCCTAAAGCAGAACTAAATTATCTTCTTTTCAATTGGACTTGGATTAGAAGCTCAAACATATACGAGGACAATGACTAATGTTTGTGAAGGTGTCTCGTCCTACGTTGTAGAGATTATTTTACCATAATCCAATAGATTCAAGAGGTAACAGCAAGCTAATAATTAGTATTAAAGAAGAACCAAAGCTATTGCAACAACACAATTAATATTATGTGACGAACTGTCTATCATTTGAAGGGCAACCACGTTCGTACATCCTCGACTGATTGCACCAATGATAAAGAACAACAATAGCTACACCACGACTTGACTTCACGCATAGAGTCAAAGAATCAAAAAGAGAGTAGGCAAAGGACAACAAAAGTCAATCAAAGAATTGTAATCGACCCTAAGTAAAGCTCTATGTAAAGCACAGGTAACCATCAGGCATCTGCAACTTCGATTTGTAAGTGGTTCACAATTTTTGGAAATCCAGACAAGGTATTTTGCATCAGAAATGCTTTAGCAACAACTAATATCTGCTTCTTGAATATAACAATTGAAGTAGCCCAGAGGCAAAGTACTTCACCAAATTGGTACTCTTTAAGCATAAAGCCAACTTTGGTTAGCACATTCTCAGTAACTGTTGGTTATGTCTGATAACATAGATTATACTCATATTTAAGTATCTAGAGTTAAGCACAGGAATATTAAACAAACTTAACTGAAGCTGCACAAGCAATTCCCAGAAAAGTCACAGTCATACAGGTAAAAATATTATTACACATAGCTCTTATATTGATCTTGTTGAACCAGATCTGCCAAACAGTCCAGGTACAGGCAAAAATCATAATGAAGACAAGACAACGGCTGCGAAAACACAGGCAAACAAGTGAAATCCTTGAAAAAGTCTACATCTCTATCCCTTGACCAAGAAGAAAGTGAAATCTTCAATCTCCTTTACTTGATTGTGGCCCTATATAAGGAAGGAAGTGGACTTCTCTACCTGGTTTAGACTTTGTACTTCTTTTTATGCTCTATTAGTAGTTTAGTACTCTAAACTATTTGCACCAGTTATTCTATCTTTATTTGTGTGGTGATCTGTTGATTCTATCATTTTGATTTTTTGGTATTTATAAAATTGAGGAAATGACCTGTGTTTTAGAAGTGCTACTCTAATGATTTTTGGATATGTTGAGGTTGTATAATATCATAGTTCTTTCCCATTTTGAGTCGTGCCTACAATTTTAATATCGGATACATTTCTAGTGTCTCCTTGATAAATTAGCATCTCTTACATCTTTGCCTATGAATTCCAATGTCCTGATGTGTTTTTCCTTCCTTTATCGTTACTGTGTTAGTGTTGTGCAGCTGCCTGTGTGATGTGGGAGTTGGTAGAGTCAGGAAAGCACTTCATCACTACAATAATAAATGGTTCTGATCTGGTGCCTACATTTTAAACCGATTATGTGTTACCAACTCCTATATCCCAAAATCTAACTGTTGTGAAAGCTGTTGGAGTGTTGGATGGAGGGTTGATGGAGAATTTTACTAACTTGCAAGAAGGGGTATCCAAATGGGGGTTTCTGCATCATGATATACATGAGAATTTACACACTGGCCCTAAGAAAGACCCTAGAGATTCTACTACCACTTCTCATCAGACCACACAAGAGAACGAGCACAATCAACTCTTCCATCAGGGAAAGGTTTCCGGTCAGGGACACAGTAAACAGAATGATCAACAGGGTAATAATACTTCTCATAACACTCAAAAAAAGAATCAGAAAAAAGAATGTTCATTAGAGAGAATAGGAACAGAACATACAAGATAGTGGGGGCATAAAGCAAGGGCAAATTATCAACAACAAATGTCAAGGTAAACTAAGTGAAAAGAAGAGAGATGCCATCAAAAGAAGGCAACAACAAGCAGCAGGGACAAAAGAGAATAAGGGGCAAGAGGTACAGGTTTAAGTTGGTCAATATGAACATAGCAACACCATAAATACAGATTATGAAATGATACATTCTGAGGATGAGTATGATCAGGACACATAGTCTTTGGTGCAAGTTTTTCAATTTTGGAGGCTTAATGCATGAAAGAGTTGACTTTTGTCAACATCCGAAGATTCTGATGTCGGATCAAAATTCCGTCAATTCCATCAGCTACAGTTGGGTCCTTTTGGTTAAGAATGATGTTTGGTTCGGCTTTCGAGGCTTCTATTTGGAGTGTGTACGATTAGGCGTTTTAGCTTTTGTGGTGAAAACTAGAAATAATATGATAAATTAACATAATTTATTTCACTATACCAACTAAAAAACAACAACAACAACAAGAACCAAAAGAAAAAAATGATCACTTAGACTGTTTATGTGTACATGACACGCAATTAACAGTTTGTCGATTAATCCATATTAAACAAGAAAAAGGAATTAATTGATCTCATGATCATATTAATGTTAGGATTTATGAAATTAAAATAAAATTCAAAATTTTAATGAAATTTTCTCTAACCTTTCTTATGTGAACACCTGGAACAAATGATGATGGTTGTTGACAATCTTCAAGTGGGTTATCAAGAACCTATTGCAAAAGAGGAAGACTATTATAATTAAGAGAAACTAAGTTTTCATCTAAAAAAAGTA
>NW_006239223.1:188811-190452 GCF_000226075.1 Solanum tuberosum
TGTTTGAATAGTAAGAGATTGACATTAAATATTCACGATAAGTATTATTTAATATATAAATTATAGAAAATAAATAGTGATTACTTCGTACATCGTCTATAATTTGAGAATGACTTTTTCTCCCTGATGTGTGTGGCATAGTCAATTTTTTTCGACTTTCTTTGTTTCTCTCACTCTTTTCCTATAAATTTGAACACAACAATATATAAGAGGACATGCGCAATATTGAATATATAAAAGAAATAGCCAAGAAAAAATATAAAAAAGCAGCATAGTTGAGTTTCACAAGGTGCAATCAATTTCTATACAAGAACATTTTGTGTAGGTTGGCAAACTGGACATGTACAACAACATTATTTCTACCAATTAGAAGAAAGGGACAAATCAAAAAGAACTTCTAGTTGTTCTACAATAAGAAGTATAATCAAGGAAAACACAACTTTAATAATTTATGACAACTTCTATGAAATTCTCATTTAGTAGAGCAAATGCAGAAATAGAAATCTAGCACATACCCTTGCTTCTTTTGAGCTCCAATAATGAACTAATGAACGCCACTGATCTTCTTCAACTCTATCTGGACAATGAGCTAAACGCTCAATATCAGTGTTATATGGATCATATCCAATGGTTTTTGCTTCATGCCTTGATTCTTTCCATTTAGATCCAAATGACATCATCAGTATGCACTTCATGTCATCACTTGCGTCAGTATTTTCCTGTACATATATTTAATACACAACTCATTTATAAAATAAAATATAAAAACAAAAACATCTTAGTATATAGGTTTTGTGTATACTAAGAACCTTGATATGAGCCCATATTCTATCCTTGTACATACTAGGTACAAGCCTCCAATCTTTATGATTCAGTGGCGCTAAGATGCCATTTCGTGCTAGCACACCAAGTTTTGAACTCAATCTAGTTCCTTCTAACCCAATAACTTGACCATGTTCATTCAATTCAATATGTAAATTTCCACCATCTTTCCCCCATCCCGAGTGCATCATAGTGGGACCCCTAGTTCGCTTAGATTTCTCTTCACTCTCATTAGAATCTATAAATAATCAAAGATAAAAAGAGGCAAATTTATTATTTATATAAACATTATCTAACTACTTTATACTATGAAAGGAAGAATAAATATCATGATATTTAATACCTGGAAGATTTTTTGTATCATGTGATTCATCTCTTTCATTTTGTGGCCAATTTTGGGGCGGTTGAGGCATTGACATACTTCCGATTTGTTGTTTTTGTTGCTCAGAATCTATAAATAATCAAAGATAAAAAGAGGCATATTTTTTATGTATATAAAAATTATCTAACTACTTTATACTATGAAAGGAAGAATAAATATCATGATATTTAATACCTGGAAGATTTTTTGTATCATGTGATTCATCTCTTTCATTTTGTGGCCAATTTTGGGGCGGTTGAGGCATTGACATACTTCCGATTTGTTTTTTTTGTTGCTCTGAAAAATCATAAAAAAGCTCACCTTGACTAGAATTTCTCTGTCTTTTTCTTGCCATTTCAACAAAGTTCCTCAGCAGCTATGAATCCTGCCAAATTTAAAGTAGTTTCTACTATACGAAAGTATAAAATAATATCTAACTATCATGTCAAATAATAAGA
>NW_006239223.1:194759-195811 GCF_000226075.1 Solanum tuberosum
AATCAGCAGGAAGAACAGTGGCAAACTCAAAAAAAGAAGAATAACAAAAATAATACAAACAATTATGAGAGACATAAGACACCTCAAGAACAAATGGATCAGGCAGATTCCCAGAAAAGTCACAGTCATACAGGTAAAAATATTATTACTCTTTCTTTGTCAAAAAAAAAATATTATTACTCACAACTCTTGTATTGATCTTGTTGAACCAGATCAGTCCAATAGTCCAGGTACAAGCAAAAATCATCATGAAGACAAGGCACCGACTGGGAAAACATAGGCCAAACTCTAGGTGGGAGAGCTTGCGGGAATTGCGGTAGGTACCATTGTCATGCTTAACATACTAATAGCAGGGTAATTAGATTCAACTATTGTTCTATTTAAACTATAGCCAATAGCCATGTGGTGTTCATTTTTGCATCTTGGAGTGTTCATCAAGTTTCTATTTCCCCTTTAATAATTCGACAGATCATGTATTCCTATGTAACTATATGAATATCAATTATTGTCATTTTTTGCAAAGAATTCCCAATTGAGAATGGGAAGGCATTGCAGTTTATTTACAGCAGCAAGCAGTTCAAGACAAAGGGAGATTTGGCAGCTGGAACTGCAACTACCAACGTATATCGTAACGTGCATATTAAGAAGACAATGAAGGCAATGCAAACCCCTTAGGAAAGATAACCATTAGCTTAATGGCATCCTAATATCTTACTCTTCGAATGCCATTAAGAAAAGATAACCATTCTTAAAGCATGTCTCTAGCACACATAGCAGCAAATGGAAAAGAACAGAATACCTTAATGTAATTTCTAAGTTATAAACATGAAAAGAAACTACTTAATAAACATGAATGTTTTTCAGTGAACTTCAACACTAGGTTCCTATTGATATGATTTTTATGTTAATCTAGTTCTAAATTTAATAGAATAGGCCAAAAATGATAATTTTTCTTGACACTAGTAAACTTATAGCCATTAAGTAACACGAAGAAGAAAAACAATTCGACACCAAGCTAATTCAAGGACCTATTCAAAACTGAATACATGAAG
>NW_006239223.1:196046-204119 GCF_000226075.1 Solanum tuberosum
GCCATCAAGATCACAACACGTGAAAATTAATATCCAGAACCAAAAGAAAACATGAAATCTTTAAAAATAATACGAAAAGAGAGGAATCGAGAAGAACAGTTTCTGAACTCCAGTGGTTTTCCTTTCTTTGCTTTTCACATGCGAAGGCTGCTTATGGTAGAACATCCAAAAATTTAACCAGTACGTTAGGATTACTTGTGGATGGAGATGGCTACCATGATTTTCTTTGCTTGAGCAATGTGTTGAGGGCCTGAGGCGATATAGACTTTAAGCAGGATTAGGGTTTTTTTTTTCTAAAAAAAGTTTCTTATTACTAATAGGAGGGAATATTTTATCGTAGTAGAAAAATTAGAGGGAAAAGTTAATAGCATGAAAATTAGAGGGAAAAGTTAATAGCATGAAAAATTAGAGGAAAGTTAATAAATTTCTTTACTTTAATAAACTTAAAATGAAAATTTATTTTAAGCCAATTATTTCAACTTAAACTATAAACTTTCACTTAGAAGCTGGAAAAAATCTATAAAATCCAATCACTACAACTCAAACTATAAAGTTGCTCTAGTACTACATAAAATCCACTTACTTCCACTCAAACTTATGATCACGGGCTCACACTAAGCTATATATATAGGATGGCAATATTGAGCAGTAACATCAAGTAAATGACTAAGATAAAGAACATATTGAAATCAGGATAGAGATTTTTATATTTAGACAAAGATAGGAGGGGGCTTATTATCAACTTAATACCACAATTATTAAGGACAATTAAGCTTCATAATCCATGCTCAACTAGATCACTGTAATATGCAAAATATACTACAGATGTAGTACAAATGATAATCACGAAGAATAAGATTCATATAGGGAAAGAAACTACACATGTTTAATACTAAATTGGACACATATATAAGAAAATATTAACATAAGGAATCTAATTTAATACCAAACATGTCAAAGGCTTCATTACAACACCATCAAGAATACTATAGAAGTGTACTGCCAACACTCTCATACTCTAAAAAAATAATGAGCAACGTATGACAACAGAGGACATGTATAAGACATTTCTCTCCTAAAACAAGATAGGAACAGTTGTTTGAACATTCTTTAAAGAATACAAACTCAAAATTCAACTTATATTCAAAATTTGTTGAATGTGCAACTGCATAACACATTCGGCACCCTCCAAACACATAATGAAAGCATGAATACTATTTCAACAATATAAGAACAGAACAATATCATGATGAATCAGTGAAACAAGCTAAAACATGAGGCAGGCATAGTGACCATGAATTATGAAGACTACAAACAGAGAAATAATTTCAAAATAGACACTAAGTGATATTAGAAATGAGACCTACACTAACAATTTCAATGAAAATAAGATGAAGATTAAGAATGAAAGTTAGACTTAAACACATCATGTAAGAGAATCTTAGAACCAATCAAAGAACACATCATTATCAAACATTTAGTGCAAACTGAATCAATAAGAGAGCTAAGAGTGCTTTACCTCGTTATGAGCAGTGACTGAGACAATGACGAGCTGAAATAAGCTATTCCACCACAACCGACTTCACTAGTGACCTCGAACTCAAATGAACCTTGGCTAGTGATGGACGGAAAGAGCGAAACTAACACCATGGCTTGCGCTGACGAACAATGACAGCAGGCATAACCTTCTTCCTGAGATCTGGCTTACCCTTCTTTATAGTAGCCATTACCATATCTCCAACACAAGCTGAAGGCAACCAGTTAAGCCTTCCCTTGATCCCTTTCACGGAAATGATGTACAGGTTCTTCGCACCAGTGTTATCAGCACAGTTCACCGTCGCCACCACCGGCAGACCCAGTGACATTCTGAACTTGTTCCCGGCAAAACCTCATCGTCCTCGTTTCGACATCCCGTACGGTGTTGTTCTTCACGATCCCAAAAAATCTGAAGCCCTATAGTCGAGATTGAGAGAGATGACAGCTAGAAAAGGAAAGAAGAAGGGCAGTGGTGAGAGTACGCAACTAATCAGAGTTCAACCAAAGAGAAATAAAGCTATATCTCATTAATTATGAGGCTAAGGGTAATCCTGGTCCTAGTTCTGCTGCTTTTTGTGTGAGAGATCATAATGGTAATCTAGTAGGGGCTAAGGATGTGAAGTTGGTTGATTCTTCTAACTTGATGGCTGAGGCAATTGCAATTAGAGAGGGTCTGCAACACTGTTTAGACAAACATTTTCAACAGATTATTATTGAGACTGACTCTTTGTCAATGGTTAATATTCTTAATGGAGAGTGGGAGTCACCTTGGAGCGTGACAATGGAGGTCAACTCCATCAATAGAATCAGAAATTCTATATCAGTAAGAGTACAACACTCCTTCATGGAGGGAAATACTCTTGCTGGTTTTTTTGCTAACCTAGTTTTTGTTTTTGCAGGTAATTATGAGTTCAATTCTTTCCATGAAGTCCCAACAATAGCCAAGAAGATAATAAATTTACAAAAATGTAACACTCTATACATAAGAATCAAGTAGACAGATTCTCCAGGTACTGATTAGATTATCTAGTTCACCAGTACTACACAATAATAAGATATACAAGTACCGATAAGAAGCATGAAGGAGTTTACAATTGATGCATAACTTTAGCAAACTTTTAAAGTCTGAAGCTATGTCGGTAACCAATCGAACCATGCACATGGTGAGAGCATATGGGTGTCCAAAGTGGTACGAAATCAAGACTCCGAAGTTCTTAGTGGTGTATTCGATTGTTGATAGCTCCTATCTACGTCCTCTACAGATCCAATCCAAAATTTTTGCAAACCCATAAATCGTATAAACAACAATGAGTTAGTTTTCCAATTCAAAGTTCTAAATTTAGATGGTGGTATTAATCTCTTTGTGGGATTCAACCCATCAATGATTAGACTAGATAAAAGGAGTTCTAGTTCATATATAATGTTTTTCAAGTCTTACCTGGAGCATTTTATAGCAGCACCCAAGAGCAGCATTTTCTCAGATTGGGAGGTCTCCATAGATTCCGATCTCCGGAGTCAAGTTTGAGTGTGGAAGCAGCTGAAATGATGGAGATACGACATTGGGAAGTTGATATCCGGTGAGCAACTGGTGCTTCGAGATCATCAGTGGCGGTGGCATAGAGATTGAAGAAGATGACTTTCTATGTCCTTTGGTTGCCTAATTTGGTTTTGCCTTTATCTTTCAGTTCTTTTTTTTTTTTAATTTTGTTTTGATGATATATTCTCTTTTTTATTTAAATAAATGAGGTTTAAAGGGCCTCACTTTTAATTTTAGAAAAAGAAGAAGGAAGAAGTGTGATTTTTTATTTTTAAATGGGGTAGTTTCTTTTTTATTTTTAAATGGGGTACAATACTTGATTAATTAAATAAAAGTATGATAAGAAATAAATAGAGTTGTGAAAGCAAGAAACTAAATTTTTTTCTATATTAAAAGATGAGTAATAGAAGGACATAAGTGAACAAATATTTTTAAAAAAACACACACATGACAAAATGTTAACACAATAACGCTACATATGAACAAGAAAATGAAAAAGTAGTAAATAAAAATTTCAATGTAAGCCGATAAATATTTAAATTTGATATAAGAAATTGTTTAGAAATATGAAAAATATCATACTTATACTAATAAGATCACATAATTGATATCATACTATATATAATGGCAAAAATAATAATAAAATAATCAATGAGAAGCTCTCAAATCTCAAGCAATATTTTAAAATAAAAATAAAATACAAAATTTTCATGTGGATATTTTAGTTTTAAAGGTAATACTCAAATTATTATATCTAAGAGAATAAATTATGAATCACAATTTAGTAATGATATTATTTGAGTTAAAAATGACATACAAAATTAAAAAAGTTTTACTAGATACCAGATACCAAATACCAAATACCTAACTGAAATTTAAAATTTTGATATTTGGTATCTACTTTTAACTACCAATTTCGAGTTATTGAATTCAAAATTTAGAAATCTCGAACCTCCACCCTAACATTGATTATACAATATAGCTTGCCAAAAGTTAGGATTGGCAAAATTAAGCCCATTTTGCCCAACCCGTTTTAAGTTTGGATGGGTTATTGATCCGCTTATTTATTAGGTTAACTCATTTTCAATTCCATTAAAATTTAGGTGATATGTAACAAATATTGAATCAACAGAAATCTTGTCAAAATATTCTTAAAGAACTTTTTTAAAAATTAGGAAAAGACATAAAATCCCCCCCTGAACTTGGCACAAAAACTTACTTTAGTACTTAAGGGGGTATTTAAAAGCCCGTGTAGTTTAAGTACTAAAGTTATCCGACCAAGTTCAGGTTTTTTTTTTAATGTATTTTCTCTTAAAAATTTGATATGTTATGTATAGCCATTATAAAGAAAAATAATAATTTTATTAGGTACTAAAATATTGTAAAAAGAACAACAAAATAAGTAAAACATATTAAAATTTGGGTTGGATTGAGTTTTGACCCGTTCTATAACTCATTATCGGACTTGACTCAAGCAAATTTGAATTGGGTTGGGTCTTGACCCGTTTGTTATCTTTACCCATTAAAAGATTCTATAATTGGGACTCGCCTGTACAACCTCAATTATTTGTTGTTTTTATGATAAATATATTTTTCTATTAAATATTTACATTTTATAAATACAATTTTTTTAATTTATGATTATATCATAAGTTGAATTTATTTGCGTAATTATTATGTTTATTTATATTTTGATTTCTCTTAAAATGTTCACTTTACTACTAAATTACATATTTTTCATGATAAATATATTTTTCTATTAAATATTTACATTTTATAAATACAATTTTTTTAATTTATGATTATATCATAAGTTGAATTTATTTGCGTAATTATTATGTTTATTTATATTTTGATTTCTCTTAAAATGTTCATTTTACTACTAAATTACATATTTTTTATTAAATTTTGTATTACTCACTTAATAATTATATTTGATCTATAATTAAAATGTGGATAACTTTAATAATAAATTTTCTTTTACTTTAATAAACTTAAAATGAAAGTTTTATTTTTAAGCTAAATAAGATGAAAGTTTAATTTTTAAGTTATATAAGATGAAAGTTTAATTTTTAAAATATACGGCACAATGATGGAAATGCACACACAAAAATATTTAAGCTAAATAAAATGGAAATTTGGAAAATTTGAGATATTTGCCAAAAATATTTATCAACTAATGACAAATTGTATGGACAAACGTTATTTGCAAAAAATTTCCCAAATATTACTTGGGAAATCTATGGCCAAATTTTTCTCCAAATATTTATAAGCGTGCCCTATAAATACTCACTAAAAAATAAGCTAAACTAACTAGTTCCCTCCAATAACGTTTTGTCTGAATTTTAGAAAATAAGAGTACTACCATATGTTTGGGTAAAATAATAAGCTCCCCCATATTTTCTATTTCCTCCCAATTTCTAAAAAAACAAAAGCCCTAAATTTCATTCAAAGGTTGCTTTTCAATCAGTTTAGCTAAGTCGCTTATTCTCAATTCTCCATTCTTATGCGTTTATCTGATTTATGACTTGGAAATTTCATCCATGGTAACCTTAAGTCTCCTTGTGTGGTGGAAAAAAGTGTTGGGACTTTTGATGTTTTGGGAAATGGAGATAAAACAAGGTTTCTTCTCAGCCTTTGAGGAAGGGGTGGTGCGGGTTATCGCCAGGTAGGTCAGGAGCGATGAGTCCGCCGAGAAGTGGGTCACCCATCACCTCTTTGCTTCGGAGGAAGAACATCTGGCTTTATTGACTCTGTTTCAGGTAGGGTACTTTCGATATTTCTCACAAATTTGGGCAATTTCTGAAAGTTTTTCTCCTTCACAACCTTTTCTGATAGTATGCTGATAATATGTGTGTGAAAGAGGAGTTGTCATCTTTTCCCTGCTATTTGTAGTGAGATCACGTAGTTTGGAATGTTTGGAATCAAAATTGTGCAAAGGGATGGAAAGTCCGTATAACATAGTCCAAATATTCAAGAAGCAAGTAGAGGAATTGTAAATAAACACTAACCTTCGAGTCACAGTTTTTGTTTAAGGCTTGGAGGTTTTCTTCAATTTTCTCTAACTGATTTGCAAGATATCGTAAGTACAAGTTTCTTTACGATCATGATTATCAGATACATGTGTTTCATTTATCATGATTATCAGAGACATGTTTTTCATTTGCCATATATGGGAAGCCACAGCTTCTCCATTTCCATGCTCCATCGTCCAAGAACCTTAGATACACTTTTCCATCTGAACCTATTAAGAACAGATGAGCTCCTGTGAAGCATGGTCCCGGTGAACCAACAAGAATGACACTTGGATTTGGTGTTCCGTGTTCTATCCAATTCCATCCGTTTGACGGATTCCAATTATATTCAACTAGTCCACCATCTGCCGAAAGCATGAAAAGAGAACCTTGCAGTGACAGTGAAGATAACCTCATTGCAGTTCCAGGAGATCTTGATAATGTTTAGATTGGTAATGCTCATGCCATAGTTCAGTAACTTTGTTATACTGGTATAAGCGTCTGTTCCTTCCAATAACAAACACCACGTTCTCTCGGAGCAGTTCCTGGTCAGTAATGCTCGCAATTTTTGTACTGGCTAGATACCGACACTCTTTCCATTTGAACTTTCTCAGTGCAACCTAAGAAACAGGTTATGACACTTTAGCCTTCATTTTATTAATATTCAGACTGGAAGCTTAGAAATTTCAGGATATATGAGCTTAGTGCCACTCATTTTAGCCTTCATTTTATTAGGCTGAAAGCATTCTTCGTATAGTCACCTTTTGAACCTCTAAACTAGAAAAGTAGACATAGTATATGTTTCCAGTTATGGTTACCTTTTGATCCACTTCATTGCCTTGTAAATTTACAGGAAGCTGGCGTGGAATGGATCATTCATCTTGATACTGATGAGCTAATGCATCCAGCTGGAAGCCTGGAACTAGTGAGTATTCTTTACGGAGACTTCTGGCAGATATACCTGAAGATGTTGACATGGTCATATTTCCTAACTATGTAAGTCATTGAGATTGCTCTAGGTTGTCTTCTAACTCTGTCTAAGCGTGTAATTACATTCACAAATATTCAAAAAGCATGCATTTGCTTCGTTTTCATATTCTGCTGTCTTTTTTCTTGTTAATATCTTCTCTGATGATGACAAATATTTCAGGAGACCAGTGTTGAGAGAGATGATGTGAAAGAACCTTTTAGTGAAGTAAGATATCTTTTTACTGTATCCTTTTTTCTTATCTTTCAAGTTCTAGTGTTAAATTCAATAGTTTGGCTAGGAATAGGTTTAGATTTTCTTGAAATAAAATTTGGATAATTCTATTACCCAATACTTGAGAATGGAGCAACACCTAGTAGTCAAAGATTCATCTCTTTCCACACGAATGAAAAAGAAGGTTGCGTTGGAGTTAGACACTGTGGAGGCAAGAAAGTAAAATTGTACCTTGCAAATATAAGTAGCTTGAGTGTTAGACCTTACTCTTTGTTTGTAGCAGCCAGAATTTCTTCGAGAAAGTTTGTGTAGTCTGTAATTTGTTTTAATTATGCAACTAAAGTTCTTTTAGACTGTTTACCAGTAATACATCTATATCATGTGGTAGGTCTCGATGTTAAAGAAGAATTATGACCATCTCACAAAAGAAATGTACTTTGGAAACTACAAGGAAGCAACTCGTGGTAATCCTAACTACTTTTTGACTTACGAAAATGGAAAATCAGCTGCTCGAGTTCAAGATCATCTTCGTCCTAATGGTGCTCATAGATGGGACAACTACATGAAAAGCCCAAAGTATGCTTGTTCTGCATGTTACTTGTTTTCCTTTTATCTCTATTTCGTTTCTTATTTATTCCCAGTCCTCCAAAGGTTTTTTGTGTGGTTCCTTCGATTCTATGCTTGTCTTGGTGTCTTGGTGTCTTCAGTAGAGTGTCTTGGTTTTGTTGGAGTTGAGTTTCCTCTTTTTCCATGCTTTGTTTGGTGCGACTGCTATCCTGATTTAC
>NW_006239223.1:204376-205487 GCF_000226075.1 Solanum tuberosum
TGAAAGTTCCATGCTACACCAAAAGTAAAACAAAGTTGAATTGTTGCAGCTGAATTGTTGAGCTCTAAGATAGATTGAAGTAGAATTCTAGGAGCTCTAAGATTGGAGCTCTAAGTTGCTTTTGAAACTCTGTTGCAGCTGAATTCATTTTCTTGTTGAATTATTGGGCATCTGTATTGATCTTTGAATTACACATCCACTTTCATGAAATCTGAATAATGTTCTAGCTGCTGGGAGGAATCTGGAACCTGCAATCTGGAATTGTAATCTGTAATCTACAATAATACTTCGATTTTATGCTTGTCTGGGTGTTTGCAGTAGAGTGTCTTGGTGTTGTTGGAGTTGAGTTTCCTCTTTTTCCATCATCCTATATTGCGATTTACAGATGTCTTATGAACTGCAATGGTATCTACTGCTACGTCGATTTATTGGGGGATGTAGAATTTAACACTCCTTAGCTGTAAAGTGGGACACTCTTTTAGGACTCGAGTACTTGCATTGAATTATCTCAGGATCAAGCTGTGAGATTAGTCCTAGTAAAAGTGTGTTGAAATATTATGTGAAATAGCTCTGCATTTTCCTATGTAGTAAGATAAAGATTTTTAGTTATGAGTATTTAATCATTTGGAGGTCAATCATCAGTAATTTCAGCTCATCTGGAAAGAAAATAACATACCAGTTACATTTAATCTTAGACTTGGGAGAAACTCATATACACTATACCCATTAAGATACCCTTCTCACTTGTTTTAGAGAAGACTGCAATATTGCTTCCCTTTCATATTACCACTCTCTCAACTTCCACTTGCCAGTACTAGGTAACCAAATAATTTTATTATAGTGATTTATTTGTGATCGAAGTGACTTGATTGTATAAATATCTTTTATGATGTTAAGTAACTGTGTTGGTAAACTGAGTCTAAGATGTGTGTGGCACTCCACACTTTTTCCTTTAGGAAGATGGAGGGAAAAAAAAAAGCAAAAAGAAACATGAAGTTCATGTCTCTTTTTTGGGTTATAGTAACTTTATACTTTTATTATACAAGACCCTTCACTCCAACAAAACTTCTAACTTCTATAACTGCTGCAATTTGATTTGTTGTACATGGTT
>NW_006239223.1:205525-215249 GCF_000226075.1 Solanum tuberosum
AATCTGATTTTGTTGTACATTTTAAATGTGTAGGGCAATGGAGGTGATCAAATTTGAAGGGTCGCCACAAGTCAATTTGACCTCATTGAAGTGGAAGTGGATAGTGAAGAGTTTTTGAACAATTGTAAAATTTGAATACATTATATTTGATTTTGTGAAATATATTCATTGCTAGAATATATGTTGAACTATTGTAAGAGTACTTTTTGAACTATTGTGTACACATATTTAGAATAGTGTTTTATAAGTATGTGTATGTACACAAGACATACTATCTTTTGAAGTTTATTGCAAATCTATATATTTGAATTACTTATTAGCTAACTTAATGTTTCAGATTATTTATTGCAAAGCAATATTGGTGTTTTTTAATTAGAAATTGTGGCATATAAATATTTTATAGCCAAAATAATATATTACCACACTTAAAAGTGTAGCCAAAGGACTGTAAATTGTGGTATGCACATGGGCAAGCACTACACTTGAAAGTGGTCATACATAAGATAGAAAAGGCAACACTTTAAAATCGTGGGCAATAAGGAAGCAAAGGCCACACTTGGCTTAGCTTATGGATTATAAATTTTAGCATGTACATAAGAAAACTTACACTTAATAAGTATTGTTGTAGATGAGATATAAAAAGGCGACACTTTTAAAGTGTGACCAATAACAGCAGTTCAGGTACTTTAACGGTCGGGTTTTAATTTATATATAGTGACTGCTGTAGTCGGCAAGTATTTTTCAACTCTCAGTCTGCCGACTACTCAAAAGTAGTTGCAAAGTCATCGGAAAACTACATTTTCCGACTACATTCTGACCAATTTTGAAGTCGGCAAACAACGAAATTCTAGTAGTGTAATATATTCGACATTTGTATTAAATGTCTCTATTTTAGTAACACTTTTGCTAAAAGTCGCTAAAGTCAATGACATTTTACAACAAATGTCACTAAAATCAATGACATTTTGCATTAAATGTCATAACATATTCGACGTTTATATTAAATGTCACTATTTAAGCGATATTTTTTCTAAATGTCACTAAAACCAATGACATTTTGTAATAAATGTCATATTATATTCGACATTTGTAGCAAATGTCATCATTTAAATGACATTTTCGCTAAATGTCGCTCAAAACAACGACATTTTGCAATAAATGTCATTATTTTAGTGACATTTTACAACAAATGTCACTATTTTAGTGACATTTATTCTAAATGTCACTAAAATCAATGACATTTTGCAGTAAATGTCATAACATATTCGACATTTATATTAAATGTCACTATTTAAGCGATATTTTTCTAAATGCCACTAATATATTCGACATTTGTATTAAATGTCGCTATTTTAGTAACAGTTTAGCTAAAAGTCGCTAAAATCAATGACATTTTACAACAAATGTCACTATTTTAGTGATATTTTTTCTAAATGTCACTAAAACCATTATATTCGACATTTGTAGCAAATGTCATCATTTAAATGACATTTTCGCTAAATGTCGCTAAAAACAACGACATTTTGCAATAAATGTCTTTAATTTAGTGACATTTTTTCTAAATGTCACTAAAATCAATGACATTTTGCAGTAAATGTCATAACATATTCGACATTTATATTAAATGTCACTATTTAAGCGATATTTTTTCTAAATGTCACTAAAACCAATGACATTTTGTAATAAATGTCATATTATATTCGACATTTTGCAGTAAATGTCAGAATATATTCAACATTTATATTAAATATCACTATTTAAGTGATATTTTTTCTAAATGTCACTAAAACCAATGACATTTTGTAATAAATGTCATATTATATTCGACATTTTGCAGTAAATGTCAGAATATATTCAACATTTATATTAAATATCACTATTTAAGTGATATTTTTTCTAAATGTCACTAAAACCAATGACATTTTGTAATAAATGTCATATTATATTCGACATTTTGCAGTAAATGTCAGAATATATTCAACATTTATATTAAATATCACTATTTAAGTGATATTTTTTCTAAATGTCACTAAAACCAATGATATTTTGTAATAAATGTCATATTATATTCGACATTTATAGCAAATGTCATCATTTAAATGACATTTTCGCTAAATGTCGCTAAAAACAACGACATTTTGCAATAAATGTCATTATCATAGTGACATTTTGGACCAAATGTCATTATATTTACGATATTTGATACCAAATGTCATTATTTTTACGACATTTGACATCAAATGTCATTATTTTTACGACATTTGACATCAAATAATGTCATTGTTTTATGACGTTTTGTTCTTAAATGTCGTGAAATTCTTTATTTTCCGACATTCGTTTCAAATGTCACCAAATTAATGTCATCGTATGTACATTTTCTTGTAGTGATCATAGAATATATAGTGACATTTATCGTAAGAACATGCGAGTTTAGGTCGTGCCTTAAGGGTAAAAGAGGTTTTAGCTTTACATACCTTAAATCGGGACTTACTATCTTACGTCGTCAAACTCCTTTGCTAACAACTATATCTATAACATAAAATCATGAAAGGATAGTATAAGAAACTAATCAAGAGTCACAACAATGCCAAAAATACAATAATGGTTCGCGACCGACAATCTCAACAATTACCATAGATGAGTGGTTTATCGCCACACCCTTCTATTTCTCTACTTTCCAAGTAGGCTTATGACTTATTTACATGTTCAGTATTACTCCTCATCCTTTAACCATAAAAAACCAGCCCCCTTAATCATCCACACTTAACAACGATGTCAAATTCCTTTATAAGATCATAGTTTAAGTTGGTAGAGAACTAATAACATAAATTAAAATAATAGGAGCTCATATAGCCAGCTACAACATATTCTTAGAGACTTAGGAATTTTATCAAACACTTGGTGAGCGACAAAGTTTCAAGAACTATAATAGTCGCGTTCTCTATACCTTGCCTTCTATTTTAATGTAACCAGCTTACTTCCCCAATACAATACCATCGACCCCTCATTTGGTAAAAACAACAGCCAACACAACCTTCTACAAACTCCCTCCTCGCCAAAACATCAAATACAATGGGTAAAACATGGACTCACGGCTTCCTATCACCGTCCCGTGAGTCCTACCCGCAAATTATACTTAAAGTATCCTTGGAATACTATTTATGAAGATAGAAGAGGATTCATACCTATATATCAAAGAAAAGCAGCCCCTACCCTTCTTTATTCTCCAAGAACAATACGTTTTTATTCAAGAAAATATTTAGCTAAGTATATCTATAGGTCTATGGAGAGGAAGACACTTGATTCTTGAAGAAACCAACTTACCTTAAGCTTTGGTAGATTGAAGATGAGAAAAACTTGAAGAAAGAACTTAAAACCAGTCCTTACACGTTCTTGAGTATATGAGAAAATATATCCCAAATTTCTAATATAAAAACAAGTTTGGCCGACTTTCTCTAAAGTGCCACATGTCCCGCAGTGATTGGGCAGTGCGCGCGTCTGTCGTAGAATGAAAATAACTTTTTACTCCGATATCGTTTTAACGAGCGGTTTATTTTGCTGGAAACTAGACTCAAATAACTTCAATTGGATAGGTTTTAGGCCCTCTAACTCGTTATATAGTAGTATATATGTTCGTTCAAAATCAGATGAGAAATGAGATAATTTGTAGTATTCCTCCACAATGAACCTTTAAACTTTAATCTTTTCTTTAATGATCTCGTTGACCTAAAACTTTTGTTTAACCTTCAAATGACTAAATATAAGGGTTGCATGGTATGCTTAACCATTTTCAATGATATACCTCCCCTGATATAACATCTATGCATTGATGTTTACGAGTCGCAAATGTATTTTAAGTTACGGGATATTACATTATCCCCCCCGTTGGATCATTCATCCTCGAATGAATTTTAAAAAAAAATTGGCAGAGTTTCCTTTGTAAACAGGCCTATCCAAAACCTGTCATCCAACAAACATACACACACAATGCTTCACAGAGCATCACCACGTAATAATATGCAACGGATATTCACTAGGCTCTGCTTGGCCTTATACGAATTGAAACTACACTAACTAATATAATATACCTTATACTGTAGATGTTTCAACTCTGAGGAACATGCAGCGTTTGTATCAAGTACCTGAACATATAACGTATAATAAAGTAGTACTACAAAGTACAGGCAAATCAGATACTCAAATGAGAGGAGTTATGACTTTAAGAACCTTTGTGTGGCTACTGAAATAAGTGGGGATACTTGGACCTCATGTCAGCCTCTGCTTCCCATGTGGCTTCTTCTATATTTTGACTTCTCCAAAGTACCTTGACTAATGCTACGTCTTTTGTCCTCAACTTCCTGACCTGTCGGTCTGATATTGCCACTGGGACTTCCTCATAAGATAAGTGTTCTGAGAATTCCATACCTTCTATGGGAATAACATGTGTAGGATCTCCCAAGCATTTGCGTAACATCGACACATGGAAGACCGGGTGTACTGCTGCTAACTCTCGAGGCAAATCCACCTTATAGGTTACCTGGCCAACTCTACGTATAACTTTATATGGCCCAATATACCTGGGGCTCAACTTACCTTTCCTTCCAAATCTCATAACGCCCTTCATAGGGGATACCTTCAAGAATACCCAGTCATCAACCTGGAACTCTATGTATCTATGGCGTACGTCTACATATGATTTTTGTTGGCTCTGAGTAGTTTTCAGTCGCTCTTTTATCAACTTTACTTTTTCAACGGCTTGGTGAACAAGGTCTGGTCCTAATATTTGAGTTTCACCTACTTCAAACCAACCAATAGGCGATCTGCACCGACGCCCATAGAGGGCTTCAAATGGAGCCATGCCAATTCTTGAATGATAACTATTATTGTAGGCAAATTCTATCAAGGGCATATGATCATCACAATTACATTTAAATTCTAAAACACGTGCTCTCAGCATATCTTTGAGTGTTTGAATAGTGCGTTTGGCTTGGCCGTCTGTTTACGGGTGAAATGCAGTGCTAAGGTTCACATGTGTGCCCAAACTCTTCTGGAATGATCACCAGAAATGTGCCGTAAATTGCGCACCCCTATCTAAAATAATAGATAGTGAAGTCCCATGCAAGCGAACAACTTCCTTTACATATAGCTTGGCATATTCTTCGGCTGTGCTGCTGGATTTAACTGGCAAGAAGTGGGCTGATTTCGTCAACCGATCAATAATCACCCAAACGGAATCATGTCTCTTAAAAGAGAAAGGTAAACCTGTAATGAAATTCATATTAATAGCCTCTCATTTCCATATTGGAATGTCCATAGTCTGAGCTAGGCCACCGGGCCTCTGATGTTCTACTTTAACTTGTTGGCAATTGGAGCATTTTGCCACGTATTCCACAATATTCCTTTTCGTGTAATTCCACCAGTAGACCTCCTTAAGGTCATGATACATCTTTTTAGAGCCTGGATGAATTGAGTATCGGGAACAATGTGCTTCATTCATGATTTTCTGCCTTAACCCATCTATATTTGGAACTACACAGTCTGCCTTGGCATCTCAAGGTGCCATCTTCTGCTAAATTGAATGCAGTAATTCGGTGCTCATTAATCCCTTCTCGATACTGTAGAAATATTGGATCGTCATACTGTTTCTCTTTCACCAATGCCACTAATGATGATTCGGCAGTATTTTGCACGACTACGCCTCCATCTTCGGCTTCAAAAAGTCGGACTCCCAGGCTAGCTAATTTGTGAACATCTCGTAATACTTCCTATTGTACACATGGTAAATGTACTAGACTTCCCATAAATAGTCGACTAAGAGCATCTGCTACCACGTTAGCTTTACCTGGGTGGTAGAGGATGTTCATATCATAGTCCTTCAATAACTCTAGCCACCTTCTCTACCTGATATTCAAATCTTTTTGCTTGAAAAGATATTGGAGACTCTTATGATCTGTAAAAATATCAACATGTACCCCATACAAATAGTGTCGCCAAATCTTAAGCGCAAATACCACTGCAGCAAGCTCCAAATCATGAGTGGGGTAGTTTTGTTCGTGTTTCTTTAATTGTCGAGAAGTGTATGCTATCACCTTCCCTGGCTGCATTAAGACACACCCTATGCCAATGCCTAAAGCATCACAATAAACTACATACCCTTATGTACCCTCTGGTAAGGCCAATACTGGCGCCTTAGTCAATTTATCTTTCAGCTCTTGGAAGCTTTTCTCACACTCATCAGACCACTGGAACTTCACTGCCTTTTGCATCAACTTGGTCAATGGTGCAGAAATAGAGGAGAATCATTCTACAAACCTGCAGTTATATCCAGCAAGTCCCAAGAAACTACGCACCTCCATCGGAGTAGTAGGTCAAGGCCAACTCTTTACAGCCTCAATCTTTTGGGAGTCTACTCTAATGCCTTAACTAAAGATCACATGGCCAAGAAAAGCCACAGAGTTCATCCAGAATTCACATTTCGAGAACTTGACATATAGTTGGTGCTCTCTAAGTGTTTGTACGACAGCTCTCACGTGATTTTCATGTTCTCTGGCATCACGTGAATATATCAAGATTTCTTCTATAAATACAATCACTTACATATCAAGAAAGGGTTTGAAAGCCCTATTCATCATATCCATAAAGGCTGCTGGAGCATTTGTTAGTCCAAATGACATGACAAGGAACTCAAAGTGTCCATATCTTGTTCGGAAGGCTGTTTTGGGAATATCTACTTCTCGAATCTTCAGCTGATGATATCCGGATCTCAAGTCAATCTTTGAAAAGCACTTAGCTCCTTGCAATTGATCAAATAGATCATCTATCCTTGGAAGGGAATATTTTTTCTTTATCGTCACTTTATTAAGCTGTATGTAATCTATACACATCCACCTCGTTCCATCCTTCTTGCGTACAAATAGTACTGGAGCACCCCAAGGTGATATGAATGAAACCTTTTTCAAGCAAATCTTGCAGCTGCTCCTTTAGCTCTTTCAATTCTGTTAGCGCCATTTTATAAGGCGGAATGGATATAGGCTGGGTATCGGGATCTACGTCAATACCAAAATCAATCTCTCTAATTGGAGGTAGTCCAGGAAGTTTGTCAGGAAAAACATCTGGATATTCATTCACAACGGGCACAGAGTTAAGAGTTGCCATCTGTTTCTCAGCTTGAAGGTCTCTTACATGGACAAGGTGATATAAACATCCTTTGTCTATAAACTTTTGTGCCTTAATATAGGAAATAAACCTTCCTCTAGGCATCATAGCATTACCCTTCCACTCTAGGGCTGGTTCGCCCGGGAAATGGAATCGAGCAACTTTGGCTCGGCAATCAACTGTTGCATAACAAGATGACAACCAATCCATGCCCATAATGACATCAAAATCAACCATTTCTAGCTCTATCAAATTTTCCAATGTGTCACGGCCACATATTGTTACTAGGCACCCGTAATAGATCATTCTAGCTATAATAGAGTCTGCTACCGGAGTAGATACTGCAAATGGCTCATGTAATAACTCTGGCTCTACTCCAAATTTCTTAGCAACAAATGGAGTAACATATGATAGGGTAACTCCTGGGTCTATCAATGCATATACATAATAAGAGAAAATAGATAAGGTACTTGTAACCACATCTGGGGATGCCTCTGAATCCTGACGACCTGCTAGTGTATACATCCGATTTAGGCCAGCTCCAGAACCAGATCCTCTACCCCTGCCTGTACCTCTCCCTGCTGGTGGTTGAGGGCCACGTAATCAAGAAGGCGTTGATGCTGAGGATGCTCCTGCAGAGCCAGTATATTATGGCCTCACCTTTACCCTCCACTCAAAGCTTCGGACAATCACGTATCTTATTACCCTCAACTCCACACCCATAGCAAGCGGTAGATCCATATCGACACTCTCCTAAGTGAGATCGGCCACCGTGCCTGCAAGTAGGTCGAGGCGGTAGTCCTCGACTAGCACCTCTCTAATAATGGGGATTAGGTGCCCTCGAGATGTGAGTCTGCTCCTATCTGGGTCTCGATGACTGAGCTAGGGCACTAGCAGTTGAGCGGTCTAGTGATTGAGCCTGTCTGAGAGGACCTCTGCTAGAGTAAGCTCTTGCATCTCCCTGAAATATTCCAGCACTCCTAGCCCTCTTATTTTGTTCCTTATCTCTCTCAGCTCTACGATTTTGTTTGCAGTCTTCTATTTGCTGAGCATGTGCTATAATTCTTGCAATATCCATATCTTGATTTAATGCAACAACGGTGCAAGAGCCAAACAAATGATCCCCAAGTCCACCAATGAAGTTATGAATCCTTGCATTTTGGGTGCTAACCATCTTAGGAGCAAATCCAGCCAACTGAGTGAATCGCATGCAATACTCCCTGACGCTAACGTTACTCTGTCAAAATTTTAAAAATTCATCAACCCTCGCTTCCCTAAGCTCTAGTGGAAGAAAGTGCTCCATAAAGGCCTTAGATAACTCCTTCCAAACTGCTGGAGGAGCATTTTGTCCCCTAGAGTCCACCCATATCTCGTACCAAACAATGGCGACATCTTTCAGCTGATAGGAGGCTAATTTAACTACCTCAGTCTCAGAGATATGCATGACCCTAAGAATTATGTTGATCTCATCTATAAACCTTTGTGGGTCCTCTCTCACCCTAGATCCTGTGAATACTAGGGATTCATATGGAGGAAATCACGTAGTTTGGATACAGCTGCCTCTTCCTGAACCGTACTAGGTGTTGCTACATTTTGTCTTTAGACCTGAGCAGCTACCAACTGAGAGAGAAACTATATTGCCCCTCTAAGATCATACTCTGAGGCACCTCGTGGCTGTACAGGCAGTAAATGAACTACCATTGGTAATACTGGAGGTGTAGGAACTCCTATTGCTCCTTATGTCATGGGAATCTGAGGACATGGAAGCATAGGACCTGGCAAGCTGTATTGACCACTGGTCTGATCACCTACTTGTTAGAACTTCTCTGAAATGGATGCCTCCTAAGTAGTATTAGCAATGGACCTCGAGCATTCTTTAACCTTATCCATACTAGACATGATCTGAATCACAAATGAAAAAAGAGTTTTAGTCAGAATTAACTTTCTATGACTTAGTTGTATCGCACAATCTAGATTATGAAAGAAGGTCAAATTCCTAAATGACCATGTAGTCCCTAAATTATAAATATGGCGCGCAACACATTTATAAGAAATGTCCTACTAGACACGGCTTCACAGACTCCCTAGGACACTTGAACCTAGTGCTCTGATACCAAGTTTGTCACACCCCTAACTAGAAAAGGGCAGACATCAAGGATATACACAAGCACCAACTAAATATCTTACTAATCTCATGCCAAAGTTGTAGATTCATAAGAAGCAGAACCTATATGAAGACATACTAAAACATAGATAACAAAAGGTCCCGTTGGGCTACTTCACAACGGAAACAAGACTAAGTCTATGAAGCCTCTAAAGAGTATGCCTCTAAGAATCTAATAACTAGTCAGGACAGGCCCTCAACATACCCATTCTGATATATGTACATAGGTAGCAAAATATAGGCTCTAAATATCTTATAGTTCCAGGTAGAGGTAAAACTTACCAACTGCTAAACTGGATGTCTCTAGTCTACTGAAAATGTTTGTTGTCCTGAGTACATGAGCATGTAGTAATACAAATGAAATGCCAAAATAATAGGGACGTCAGTACATACAAAACATGTACT
>NW_006239223.1:215388-242604 GCF_000226075.1 Solanum tuberosum
GGAATCACATGATGGCCTACTGACGGTGATTAGTGAACCCTGTATGGAATCTGTATCCCACTGTCATGACCACGCGTGAAATCTCATAGTCTGGTAACGAGGTCTATCAAGTTACCCCCACAGGGCTCTTGTATGGTCTTCCCGCAGGCCTGTATCAGTCAGGTGAATCCACGACGGGAAATTCCAGCTGACTATATCAAAATTATGTGCACAGAGTAGCGTCGCACGTAGTAGCCCTAAATATACCCACCCTACGCTGCAGAGTAGTCTATAGTCTCAACTGCTTGCAATTATTTATAATAATTAATTCATTAATCACATAGCTCGTGATACAATTCGTGAATACATTCTTAAGCTTGAGAATCATATATCTTGTGACCTATGCACTTACGAACAATCTGTGGCTGGTTGCTTTCTTTAAATTTATGCAATATGTACATCGCTAACTTCTAAGAGTTCCAACTGTAGACAAATAGAGTTGTGTGAAACATGTTGCTTCCTTGAAGAATACTATAACTCTATAGGTTTAGGACTCAACATGAGAGGGTTTATAAAGTAGGATAATTTTCTTTCAAGTATCACAGAATCTATAGTGACATTTATCGGAAGAACATACGAGTTTAGGTCGTGCCTTAAGGGCAAAAGAGGTTTTAGCTTTACATACCTTAATTTGGAACTTACTATATTACGTCGTCAAACTCCTTTGCTGACAACTTTATCTATAACATAAAATCATGAAAGGATAGTATAAGAAACTAATCAAGAGTCACAACAATGCCAAAAACACAATAATGGTTCGCGAGCGACAATCTCAACAATTACCATAGATGAGTAGTGTATCACAACACCCTTCTATTTCTCTGCTTTCCAAGTAGGCTTATGACTTTTTACATGTTCAGTATTACTCCTCATCTTTTAACCATAAAGAACCAGCCCCCTTAATCATCCACACTTAACATAAAAGTAAAGCTCATTGCCTTCGATCACCATCCCACCGGTTCCTTGTTAACGATGTCAAATTCCTTTATAAGATCATAGTTTAAGTTGGTAGAGAACTAATGCCATAAATTAAAATAATAGGAGATCATATAACCAGCTACAACATATTCTTAGCGACTTAGGAATTTCATTAAACACTTGGTAAGCGACAAAGTTTCAAGAACTATAATAGTCGCGTTCTCTATACCTCGCCTACCGTTTTAATGTAACCAGCTTACTTCCCCAATACAATACCATTGACCCCTCATTTAGTCAAAACAACACAACCTTTTACAAACTGCCTCCTCATCAAAACATCAAATACAATGGGTAAAACATGGACTCAAGGCTTCTTATCACCGTCCCGTGAGTCCTACCCGTAAATTATACTTAAAGCATCTTTGGAAAACTATTTATGAAGATAGAAGAGGATTCATACCTATATATCAAAGAAAAGCAACCCCTACCCTTCTTTATTATCCAAGAACAATACTTTTTCCTTCAAAAAAATATTTAGCTAAGTATATCTATAGGTCTATGGAGAGGAAGACACTTGACTCTTGTAGAAACCAACTTATCTTAAGCTTTGGTGGATTGAAGATGAGAAAAACTTGAAGAAATAACTTGAAACCAGTCCTTACACGTTCTTGAGTATATTAGAAAGTATATCCCCAAACTTCTAATATAAAAACAACAAGTTTGGCCTACTTTATTTAAAGTGCCACATGTCCCACAGTGATTGGGCAGTGTGCGCGTCTATCGTAGAATGAACATAACGTTTTACTCCGATATCATTTTAACGAGCGGTATGTTTTTGTGGAAATTAGACTCAAATACCATCAATTGGATAGGTTGTAGGCCCTCTAACTCGTTATATATTAGGACATATGCTCATTCAAACTCAGATGAGAAATGAGATAATTTGTAGTATTCCTCCACAATAAACCTTTAAACTTTAATCTTTTCTTTAATGATCTCTTTGACCTAAAACTTTTGTTTAACCCTTCAAATGACTAAATATAAGGGTTACATGGTATGCTTAACCATTTTCAATGATATACCTCCCCCGATATCACATCTATACATTGGTGTTTACGAGTCGCAAATGTATTTTAAGTTAAGGGATATTACATTAGTAAGAGGATACAGTTAGACTCAGACCTTGGTAAGAGTAGTCATATACCCTTGTGGGAGCTATGAGTTTCAGCCAATGAGTTGTGGTAATAGGAAAGAAGAACGTAGTTCAGAAGTATTTCTATGTTTCAAAGCTACCAGTCATATCACTCAAGGCATAGTGTTCATATTCTTACCTTGTCCCCATATATCCTTGCCTTATATCAAATAGATTCAGATAGAGCGTGACTATGTTCAAACACATATTGTTCTTGATTTATGTGCTATAGACAATTCAAAGCTCATAGTATGATTCAGTTTCACCTATGTTAGTAGGCAAGTTCAAAAGTCAGAAAGAAAGTAAGAGTAACTCCTCCGCATTCCATCCTCAGTTTAACCATCATGAGGATGAATGATCCCAAGGTGGAGATATTGTAACACCCCAAAAATTTCTAAGTCAATACCCGAACTATTCTTCATTTACATATAAGGTCGTATCGGGTGATTCCTAAATTTACCATATCTGTAAAGGTAGATTCTTTACTGTAGGAATGATTTTGGATATCAATTAAGGTCACTAGAAACTCCTAGCACAAAGTTGAGTTGAAAGTTTCCTTACCGATTAAGTTTTGATGTAAGATTCTCCTTGGATCAACTTCAAACGACCATATCTTTTATAATATAAAAATCTATGTGTCCCATAACCTATCAAATTAAAGGTATTTAAATATTCTTTCTAACGCCACAAATTTCGCAACAATCCGAGTTTTGAGTAAAAATTTATGACCATTTCAGTAACTTGATACAGTGCAGTGACGAACTAGCCGACAGGAATACATTAAAAAGGGTCATTTTTGTCTTTTTACCTCTAAGAAAACCCTAAATGAATTTCTTGACTAATTATAGACCCAAAACAATCAGATTTTCATCTCTTAATCCATCATTCTCTTCTCTCTCAAATCCTAAGGAAAAATCAAAGTAGAAGACTCCAATCAAAATTCTTTCAATGTTTTTCAATATTCTTCTTCAAGGTAATTCTTTCTCCACGAATTTTATTCTTTCCAACTCAAATTCCTCCATACAATTATGAATCACTAATGAAAATCATAATTCTTGGCTATAGAGATTTCAAGAAACTAATTCAAGAATCTCAAGAAAGGTTTTCTTGATTGTTTACCTTAAAGCTAGTGTTTCAAGGCTTTTAATCAAGTTCTTATTCAAGATTATTCAAGAACCTTGCTCTTCCATGTATGTAAGGTTATCATAGTGTTGGACTAGTTTGTCCTCACGCCCTACATGTACTTTCAAATCATTAAAAGAGTAGTCTAGGATTCTACCCCTAGATTTGAGTATTCTTGAGATGAGTTGATTTGAGTTCTTGAGTTCATGTTTCTTGTTTAAATTATATTCCTAATTATTGTATTGATGTATGTTATGCATTAATATTCTTGAGTTGATTAGTTCATGTCTATAATTCAACATGAACCCTATGGATTGAGTATTCTTGAGATGATTAGTGTCATTGAGTTCTGAGTTCTTGACTTCTTGAGTTTTGAGTACTGAGTTTCTATATTTCTATTAAGATCCCTGAGTTGAGTCATTCATGCCCATAATTCTGCATGAACCCTAAGAATCGAGCTATAAATCTTGAGAAGTTTTTTAAAGCCAACACTTGAGTTTAAAATAGAGTTTTGAGGAACTAAAGATGAGTTTTGAGAAAGAGTTTCTAAAACAGAATTAGTATGATAATCGAGAACGCCATCAATGTTTAAGTAGTATGGTATCTAGATATACCGTCAATGTTTATATAGTATGACTTTTCGAGTCATCAATGATCATATCACAATATAATTTTTGATATATTTTTTAGAAAGAGTTTTCAAGTATGAATTGAGTAAGAGTATAAGGGAACTAAGTATTCCCAAAAGTTTTTACATTGATAAAAGAGAAACATTGATTTCTAAATGAGTTATGAGTTCAAAGATATTTCAAGATCAATTACCTATTTTAAGAGGATAGTTTGAGAAAATATCTCAAACTAGAGGAAGAGTATGTTTAAACATTGAGCATGAGTATATATTATTGGGAAAAATATTGAGCACTGATATGGGGATAAGTTCAGACAACTCACATTCCTCGTAAACCATGTATGCCAACATAGGTACATGATCATACTTTTTAGATGAATCCTAAGTGCCTTCGGGGCAGAGATTAGTGGATCCACTTAGTTGAGGTGTTCTATACCCCGACAAGGTATAGGACAAATCTGGCAGCGTAGGTGAGGCGATGTATCATCATATAGCTCATAGTGATGGTTGTCGGTTAGAGAATCTCCTAAATAAAGTTAAAAGTGTACTTTTATTATATCACTTATTATGTTGAGGTTCAGAGATGAGTAAATGTTTTTGTAAAGTTTTAAATGATTTCATTTCTTTAATCCTTTACATTTAGTTGAGTTTATGTTTTATCTATTGGACTCATATCAGTTCAGTTATTTGTTATTCATCTATATTACATACTCGTACATTCAATGTACTAATGTCATTTGACCTGCATCTTTTAATGATGTACATACAGGTTCTTAGGATTCTCAACAAGAGTCTGTTGAGATCACTTCATCTACTCGTAAGCTTTTGAGTAAGACCTCCTTGCATCCTGAGGACTCCAGTTTTGTGAGTTATTAGTAACGGTTTTTGAGGAGTCATGGGTTTGGTCCCGACACTCATCTTTGTACAGTAGAGGCTTCATAGATAGACAATTTTGGAGATTTTTTCAGTTTCAGATATTTTATTTAAAACTTATGTTTCATACTTAGTATATTCAGCAAAATTTTGAGATTCAGTAAACTATTTTTAAACCTTTCTTTTAATTTGGTGCTTAGGTATGCTCAAGTTAGTCTTCCACTTGTAGTCATCTAGGATGAGGGTTCGCTTGGGGACCAACAATGGTTCTTGAGTGTTGGCCACGTCCAGGGTGTAGGCTCCAGTCGTGATAGTAAGCCAAACCCTTATCCCGGAGCCATACGCAACGGACTACAAACTAGAAGCCCACAACAAAGAGTAAAAAGCTTATAAAAAAGTGAAGAGAAGAAAATACTAGAAGGCAATGCAATAAGAGATCCCAAGAACTGAGATTAGTCAGTAGTTGAGCATCCAATCCACAATAAGAGTACAAGGCTTTTACAAATACAACATAAGTACATGCTGTCTCTGAAAACAATTTAAAGACTGTCTAGCCAAAACAGACGGAAACAGATATATCCTGATGCTAGCAGTTCACCCTAATCTCTGAAACTCCAAGCTGCTCCGTACAACTCCCAAATCAACGACAATAATTCAAACTGCAATTTGTAAGGGGGAGAAGTGTAGTATGAGTAGAAAAAACCATACCCAGCAGGCAACACCCGTGTGAGCTCACATATGACACAAACATAACCAATAAGTAATAACGAAAGCAAAGCACAAATAACTTAACATGAAATACCAAAGTAGATAGGCAAAAGAAAAGGAACAGGGTACAAGCAGTAAGAAGCTAGATCGAAAACGTACTTGGAACATAAGCCAAGAACCTAATCATAAGCAACTAAGATACCAAGTCAACTACCCAGGGTCAGGACGTCGCACAACTACAATTCTACGGTCTAAGCATATCAACTAACTATAAAAAAATAATAGAGAACATAATATAGTCAAACAATAACCTAGTCAGACCCCCATAAACCCCGAAAGGTGTAAACAACTAACATTACCCAACCGGCCCCCATAAATCATAGGGTACAAGCAATAAACAAGAATAGTGGTATAGGCAATGCATATGAATGCAGAGGATGCACTAGAGCCATCAGTAACCATATGTAATGTATAGACCCACTTCACTGCCCTACGGGTAAGGTAGGACCCATGCAACTCCATCTTCCAGTAATATGGTACTCACGACTAGAGGGTCTTATATTGGATGCGGGTAGTCTGTACACGTTGCCTGGGCCCAAACCAAGTCTTAGTCCTCGAACCTATGAGTAGAAGGGATCAACTCCGTAGAGTATCATAAGTAGCTAAAATCATGAAAGAAAGGGCATTGACGCACCGACTAGTCAAATAAAAATTGAGCACATCCCTGATGCCTCGAATATCTCAAGTAGAAAAGGAGCACATTCGTAATGCCTCATAATATCAAAAGCTATTAAATCAAGTTATCGAGGTGGTACGACTCCCATTAAAACTAGTTAGAATAAGAGCCTAATAAAATGGTATTTCATCATGAATGATAATATAAGACAAAGCATGAACTGGATGGTACTATAGAAATCCTTGAGAATGAAGAAACAATGCATTGCATGCCATTATTAGCATTCAAACAAAGCGCTCAAGTCAAATAATCATACAGTTACCCAAATACGCTACCAAGGGAAAGAATACAAACTTGGGATCTAATTGGACATCGCATACGGCCTCGAGCCCAACAATATAATCAAGCTAAATATGAATATACCAGGTTTATTGCTAAACAACAAGTGAAAGGACCAAAGAAGAGGTCTCAAATAAATAGAAAGGGGGACCAACTCAAAAGGTAACTCCTTACTGATGAGTCCACAAATTGGACTCATTTAGGACTTTATTTTGTTAAGAATAGTGTCCTCGAATGCTTATTTTGTCTCAATATCTGATGAAAACTCTTAAGTTTCAGGTATTTGAAGTTTTATTGAAAGCATGGACACTTAAGCGCAAAAAGGCTGAAAAGAACGAATAAGTTAAAGCCTGAGCATCGCCAAGCACACTTGGCGCATCGCCGAAGGGATTCACTCAGCCTTTGGTTCCAGTCAGGCCGCGATTATTCCCGTTTTCTCTGATGGGGGAAGCTTGCAAGTGGTTAGCTGAATTACCATGAAACTCAATGACTTCGTGGGAGGAGCTGGTCAATGCATTTAATGTGTGATTTTTTCCTCCCTCAAAGATGATGACTATTCGGGATAGCATCCAAAGTTTCAAGCATCTGAATAGAGAGCCCTCTACACGAAACTTGGCTTTGATTTAAAAAATTAGTGCTACAATGCCCCACCTATTGTCTTCCTGATAACGTGCTCCTTCAATACTTCTACCGGAGTCTAGACTCGGTAAACAAGGGTGTCGCTGACCAACTCTCACCCGGAGGTTTAATGCAGCAATCGTACGCAGTAGCAGCCCAACTTCTAGATGGCATGACAACCATCAACAGAGCATGGTACACTCGTGAGGATCAGGTCTCCCCTGTCACATTCTAGCTATCTAAGGAGCAGATTGAAAAGGACAATGAGAGAGATCAAAACATGGGTAAGATAATGACACAACTTGATATTCTATCTAAGAATGTCATAGGGGCTGGTACACGTGGTGTCAATGTTGTGGGGATTGGGAGCACGAATCCTGAAGAGATGAAATTTGAAGCTCTGTATAGCGAGAAGGTAAATTTTCTAGCAAATCAAGGCGGTGGTTATTATTCAAACTACCCAAGGCAGGGTGGTAACCAAGGTTGGGCTAGAGACGAAGGATTGAAAGATCGAGACCGTGAATGGAGGGATCAGAATCAAAATGGAAGTATGGGAAGAATAATAGATATGTGCCTCCCCACGAGCGACAAAAGCCCAAGGATTCGTAAGGCGGTAGGTCCGACAATATGCTCTCGCATATCCTAAACAAAGTTGAAGGGTCGGACAAAATGCTAAAAGGCATGAAAGAAGATGTGTCCACCCTTAACAAGACTGTCACCTCTCATTCAGTTTCAATCAAGCAGTTGGAGACCTAAATGGGTCATATCTCTTCTCATCTTAACTCAAGACAGCAGGGGGGTTTGCCTAGTGATACTATGGCTAACCCCATGAGTGAGGTTTGACGGTTGACTTGCGTTGTGCCACTACGTTAACTACGGCATTGTTTGGGAGGCAACCTAAAAACCCCTTACTTGCTTTAGTTATCTTCATAAAATAATAGTGTGTTGATTGTGCAGATTGAAGTGTGGAAAGAGCACGAAAAGTACATATTAGCGAGCAATAGAATCTGTCGGTGAATCATCAAAAGGGTCGGCGAAGCCGATCTTACCCGCCGTTTGATTCAATACATCTTAACGATTGGGTCTGTAAAACTTGGCGGAGTGTGAATTCCTTCAGCTCATCGCTAACTCGGTTAGCGATCTCGAGAAATATTGTTAATGCAATGCCCACCTGAACTAAAAACTCTATTATATTCGACGAAAGGATCAGATGACCAGTGCTTCGCCGAGTGAATGGGCGAACTTGACTTACATCGCCGAATGGGCTGAAACTGGACGGATTTTGCAAGCCACAGGTTTAAAAGTTCCATTTCATTCACTCTCCCTCACTGCTTCATCCTATCTAACTCACACTTGCACTCTAGCATTTTTTTTCTTGAACTTCAAGAGTATTTTAAGTGTTGGATCGTGCTCGGATTTGGATCGCATTGTCGCCTAGCACATCAGTACTATCTAAATCGGCACCAAAGGTTGGTAATCGAACCCCTCAGTTATTTTATCAAAATTTGTACTCATGTACATAATGATTGATAGCATAAAATCTCTTCTGAGTCTCTAAGTTACTGGGATTGCATATATTATCGATTATGCTTTGGTATTTTCTACATGATTTGAGGGACTCCCACTTAGCTATGCTTTGAGCTGAATTGTTATGCGGTGGGAATATAAGTTCCTACTGGTCTCTATTGAAATTGTGTTATTTCAGCCTAAATTGCATTATCTGGGTTGTGGGGTGAAATTTGAAAGAAATGGGTTAAAAATAGACACGTTTTGCTATTCGGCGAGATGAACAAACTCGCCGAATTGCTCTGCGGTTCGCCTAACGTCCCCATTCCTCCCTTAACTGAATACTTTATGTATTGATTAATCTGTGACTTTCGGTGGTTAGTTTAATTCACAAAATGCACTCGGTGACCCGCCGAAAGATCCCTTGTTCGCCCTTTGTCTGCGCCCTTATATAATTTGCATATCATTTTCAATGATTAGCCTAACAGGACAAGCACCTCGCCAACTAGCTTGGCTAAGCGATTCCACACTCAGAAACACCCTTTTGCTCCTGTTTTAATTACTATCTAACTTATCCTCGAAGTCCTTGCAGAAATGGCTAGATCGAAAGTCGCAAGGAGAAATGATCCACCCAGGCACATAAGAGCACGAAAGTTTTAAAAAGATGAAAAGAAAGCAGAGCTAGCCAGACAAAGGACATATACCAAGGAAGCCAGGTCAAAGAGACAAATTCCCATCGACCCTAATGTGCCTCCATGGGCTCGAAGTTTTGCTAATGCAATACAGGCTTTTGAAGCAGCTCATGAGATAGACCAGATGATTGCAGCTAATCTTGCTGCAGAGGCCAAGGCAAAGGCAAACAGTGGAACCGAAATAACAGTACTCTGGAGACCATTGTTTTACTTCAGGAAGATGCATCGGGCACTGATTCCCTGGCAAATAGAGAAACTGCATAGACAGGATCCTTTTTTACCTCTTTCTATATCTTATCTTTCTTCAACTTTGGCTACTGTCATTATTTGCATTTGAGGACAAACACTTTTTTTTGTGTAGTGGGATGAGGCCCACACCTTTTGTGTGCTATTTGTGATTCCGTGTTTTGTATAGATTTGGGTTTGTCTATTTTTAATTGTGTTTTTAAAACTGCTTTGCGATTGTTTGAGCTTGTGACTCCGTTTTCGTTTATTTTTAATTGCAAAATGATTTTGACCCTTTCAAAAAAAATTGAATTTTTTGCACATTTTTACCACCCCTCGTGAGTTGAATGTGGTTGTTCTTTTGCAAAATTTGAGTCTCGGTTTCGATCAATACCGATGACTTGAATAGTGCTCTCAATTGAACGAACATAAATGTATGGCTACGGTGAGGCCAAATAAAGTTGCATAGACAATATGTGAACTTTTTACATCTCGTTGTGATTAGCCATTTATCGAATTGATTCTTGTGTAATGACCGTTGCACACTAGCAAAAGTGTGTAGTCTTGTTTGACTTAAGTTTCAATGCCTTGTGTGATTTAGCTTACTTTGAACCATGCATGAATAAACCCAGAATTTGCCCTGTTAGTCTGATTGATTTAGAAAGGTGTCCTCTTGATATGATCTTAGGTAATTTTAAAGAGTGTGAACCAAATTTCACATATACCTTTTTTGTGGCCTACCTATGAGCGTGTGAAACTCTTTTGAACACCCCTTGAGCCTTACCTTTCTTTGGAAGAGCCTTGATGAACCCTAGACCTTACTTGACCCACTACCTATAATCCTCTTAATTTGTGGTTTAGTGAATAGCCAACTTAGGCCAAAAGTCTAAGTTGGGGGTGTGGTGAAAAGGAAAAGGAGAAGTTAAGAAGTGCAAGAAAAGTCCCCCTTAACCCATGGTATTGCACAAAAGTGGAAACCCCTTCAATTCAAAAAAAAAAAGAATAAGGTACGAAGGTAATCGAGTTTCCAAGCAATCCATGAAGGTTAATAAAAAGATGACTTAGAAGCACTAGAAAAAGAAAAGAAGGGAATGCCTTGAGAGTACCACATCTCACGAGGAAGAAGTCATTAAGCCTAAATGACCATACATTTGCACTCATCCCCATTACAAGCCTTATAAAGACCTTTTTTATCTTGAGTAAGCCGAATCGAAAGTCGATTGGAAAATAAGGGCAAACCTATGGGTGAAAGCATGCATTGTGTTCCTCTTTTTTTAGTGTGAGCGTTGCATCTGATTCCTGATCTTGAATTGATGAACCTCTATGTGTGAATATGGAATTTCTTCATGTGAAGGCATTTAGATACTTTTTGTTGAGTTTGAACTTGCACAAGTAGCAAGTAGTGCGAGCATGAGAATCTTCGGTAATGGTGTGTCACAACCTGAATCTTTGAGTACACAATTGATCCTTGCATAAGTAAATTGATTCTTGTTGTGTTCATTCATGATTGAGTCCTGTGTAGTACTGTTTGAGAAACCCTTTTTGAACGGCTGAACTTGAGTTTGCTTGAGGACAAGCAAAAGTTTAAGTTGGGGTGTTGATGAGTCCACAAATTGGACTCATTCAGGGCTTTATTTTGATAAGAATAGTGTCCTCGAATGCTTATTTTGTCTCAATATCTGATGAAAACTCTTAAGTTTCAGGTATTTGAAGTTTTATTGAAAGCATGAACACTTAGGAGCAAAAAGGAACAAAAAGGCTGAAAAGAATGAAGAAGCTGAAGCCTGAGCATTGCCAAGCACACTTGGCGCATCGCCGACGGAATTCACTCCGCCCTTTGTTCCAGTATGCGAAGCCCTGAAGGAGAAGGATCAAAAAGGTGATGAAAGGAGCAGTCAGCGCTTCGCCGAATATTTCCGCGAAGCAGTACTATACCGCCCAATGGTCCAGAACGTGAAAATGCTGAAGGCAAGCATGAAACGGCGATGAAACAAAAGAAGGGTAAGTCACCGAGTCATTCGGCGATATCGACTAACCTCGCCGAAAGATCCGCCAGCACTATTTTCTGAAGTCTATAAATACTAAACTTATTATTAATTTTTAAGAGTGGAACATTTTATTTTAATTTCCAGAATAGAATAGTACTTTTTGGGAATATTTTCTCTCAAGTTTGGAGAGGGTTTTGTGGGAGACTTGAAGAGATAGGGATTTCATCTTCCCAAATAGTACTTTTTGGGATATTTTCTCTCAAGTTTGGAGAGGGTTTTGTGGGAGACTTGAAGAGAGAAGGATTTCATCTTCCCCAAGTTGGAAGTGGGTATTCTCCATTCTTCTTCCTTTACTTATATCAAAGTTTAATTTGTTATACCCATTTGATTTTAGTATCATTTTAGGTGTATTTTGTTATTTCTTGATGTGTGGCTAAAAACCTCCATTCTTGGGGTGTGATTTAGCAAATATGTGTTGATATTGTTGTTGGGTCTTGCTTGCTGATAGGATATTTTTATTTTAATGGTGATTTCACCTAGTGGTTGTGGTTTAATATTATGGGTTTGTAGTTGCAAATACAAAACTACCCATGTGTTTTTGGCTTACCTGAGCGGGAGGTCGCGAAACCAAGACCACTAGACTGATGGCCTAAGGAGTGGTCGACATGAGGTTCAGCTCGAGAGGGTGAACCCTAGTCCCATATCCTAACACTCAGCTCGAGAGAGTGAGTGGGTAAGGCGTAGGGTAGTCTTCAGTGCGGCAAGTGGGTGTTCGAGAGGAACCCATTTGAAACAGGGTAAGTTGCCCGAGAGGGAACTTATTTCCATCTAAAGCTTAGCCTAGTCACTATTATCTTGCAAATCTCCTATCGAAAGCACGTACGCAACGATTTATCTCAACTTGTATTACGGTCACACCCCAAGAACTTTCTCCCATACTTGATTTTCTTGTTTACTTTTGTTGTTTTTACTACTTGCGACAAAAACCCCAACTGATATTTGACACTTTTGTGTCACCCCCTTTGATTTACAATGTTTTTAATCGTTAATATCTTTAGCTACGCCTAATTAGAACTAAATTTTATTTTTCTATTAATTCTCAAAACCACTCCCTTGGGACACGACCCCAACCTTTAGTTGGGTTACTATATTATCGACGATCATAAACACTAATACCGTAGGTTAGTGTCGTTGGTCACGATAAGCATCACTTACCTCAATCATACCGCTCCAGTCCCTGACTGAGCATAGCTAGGACCAACCCACGACTATGAGGAACCTCCAAGCTCACAAGCACTAACGCATGCAGCGAGAACAACAAAATACAAGCCCTATGGGGGGGGGGAACATAACTACGAGGAAGTAAAACACACTCTAAAGTGCCTAAGATCCAACCTAGTCTAAGGCCACAACGCATCAATCCTAACAAGGATAGACAAGAGCATCTACACCATAAGTGAAACAACTATCCTAAACTAAGGATCCCAACATCCACACTAAGCCCAATGCTCCTACATAATCAAAAAAAATGGAATAACAAGAAAAAAAACTAAATACCTCGAAAATACCATCCAAAATTACATGAAATTTATACTAGGAATTATCTAAGAAGTCATATAAAGAAAGTAGACCAAACCCTACCTCAAAGCCGATCATGAGCGCATGGAATCCACCACACATGAGCTATCAAGTGCTGAAACATCTTTGAATGCCACTACAATATAACATTTTCAATTACCACGTCCTTATGAACACTTAGATATTAAAATTGCAATAATCCAAAATAGATCCAAAATCAAGTCAAATATGGGAATGTGGGACCCGCACTAGGAATCCCGAGATTGACTTGGCCAAAAAGTCATAATCAACTACCTGAACTTGTATCCCAAAATGGGACACAATTCCATGCTCGAAACAACCCAAGCAACACATGCAATAATAAACCAACAAAGAACAACAACAATTAGACAAGACAACCCAGAAAAATACGAATTCGCCTCAAAAGAAGGATGCTCGATAACTTCCTATCACTCCATGGTGTAGCCATAACCTCCATAATCACCCCAAGACTTTGAATCACTGATATCGAAGCACAAATGAATGAGAAATTTCCTTTAGAAGTTTGGAATACTGGCAAATTTGTCTCACGGGTCTTAATTATAAGACTAGTGATTTGGCATTCGCGAAAATGGTGTCCCTCACACGAACACGGCCAGGCAAGCCTTAGGGTTCCACAAACGAGCAAGATCAGCTACCAAGGCAATGTGAACGTGACCCTTGGCTCCGCAAATATGGGGTCTCACATGATTGCACCAACAACCAACACACCAGCTATTGTGCTTAGACCCTAAGTTCTCTGATAAGGTGCTCGGGGCTCGTTCAGATACCCATATGTGCAACCAAAATATGCTACCCCATCAAATTCACCATTTCGAACTAAACAGAACCATCAAAATTTCTATCTGAGATCGTTTCGATGAAAAGTAAGTCCCATACCCAAGTTCCACTTTAAGCTAAAAACCACAATAAGGCTCAAAATGAGATTAAAAGCATCGGGAACCACATGAAATGTCATTCTAGACCAAATTCGACATTCCAAAGCTAACTGCACTAACAAAATTCTCATCCAAGCATGTTTACCAAGAATGTTGATCAAAGTCTAACTTTGGCTTAAGCTTCAAAGTTAAAATGCCTAACAGTAAAAAAATCACACCAAAAGTCTCGATGCCCGAACCATCCATGTCCATAGCCTAAAATAGCCCTCCCAAAGCTGATGAAACATTAAGAATTGCATTTTGAGGCTATTTTCCTAAACTTTTGACTGAAGTCAATGTTAGAGTTTCAAAGGCTTCAAAACATAAAAAATTGTACAAATCAAAACAATGATCTAGCGAAAAAATTGTCAGTCCTAACAAGTAATAAATGGATTGGGGTCGGGATAAGAAAAAATTGAACGCTAAAAAGATCGAAATACAAAGAAAATGAGGTGAAGGGTCATTTGTCACGCCTCAAGCCTACACCCTGGATTTGGCCGGCACTCGAGAACCATTGTTGCTCCCCAAGCGAACCATTGATCTGGCTCAATACTCAACGAAAGACTTACTTAACAATATATGACCTCAATTTGCAAAGATTAACTCAATGTCTCAAGATAAATAACTTAGAATATTTAAAGTACTCAACTAGCCATAAGAAGGCAACTCAAGTCCTAAACATTAACAATGGAAATGAAAAAGACTCCTCAAAATACTGCTGTCAATGAAGCCTCTAATAACTATGATAGACGTCAGGACAAGACCCATGACATCTTAATAAGACTAAAAAATAAAAGTGGAATACTCTGAAAGCAAGGAGGCTCACCAAAGTTAACTGGAACTGCAAGTGATATCAACGAAGCGCATATTGATCACTGTGAATACCTGTATCTGCATCATATAAAGATGCAGGCCAAATGGCGTCAGTATATTGAATGTACAAGCATGCAAGGGGAACTCTAAAGCATAGGCATAAGTTTGAACTGATAAAAAGGAAGAACATATTGACCTCATCTCAACTAAACTCAAGGATACTCAACTCAATTCAATATAAAAGCAACAATAAAGATGCAGTATAAAGAAAACTTTTGAAATAGTAGATAATAACTCAATGTACATAAAAATACAATAGTAAACTCTTTACTCTTATTTGGGAGATTCTTTAATCGACAACCATCACTATGAGCTATGTGATGATACAACGTCTCGCCTACGCTGCCAAAATTGTCTTATACCTTACCAGAGTATAAGACATCCTCAACTAAGTGGATCCACGAAGCTATGCTTAAAAGCAATAACGAATCATCTAAAAAGTATGATCCTTTACCCATGTTTCCATACATGGTTTATGAGGATTTTGAGTTATCTGAACTCATCCCCATATCGGTGCTCAATACTACTCCCAATAATATATATAACCCATTCTCATATATTTTTAAAGAAATAATAAATCCTCCTCAATTTGAGATAATTACTCAAAAAAATTCTCTTAAAAGAGATGATGCTCGAAACTCCCCATAAACTCATTTAGAAATCAGTGGTTCTCTCATTTTAGATGTAAAAGTGTTACATACTTGCGAATACTTAGTCTCCTCATACTCATTTTGAAAAATGAACTTAACTTTCCTCATCCTCATACTCGTTTACTCAAGTCTTAAAAGAAGTTATAAATAATTGTAGATGACTTCACAAAAGGACTAAAAAGACTTTCTCAAACTTTACTCTTAATCTTTCCTTCGATTTGAAATGAAGATTTAAGAGTTGTGATTTGGAATGTAGGATCTCTCAATGATTTAGGAAGGTTCAAATAGTTGATAATAAGAAACGAGCGAAGACACATATAGGAGAACACTAGCGCGACATGAAGAGGAATTTTTATTTTTGGTCGCCAAATAATTTTTTGAGGCAGAGGACTCTGACTGAATTTTTTAAGTGTGCCTATTTACTACAAACAAGATTAGATCATAGCTATACTTCAGTAAGAGAATTCTAAATACCACTCCATGGTAGCGGCGTCATTTTTGATAATGCTCAACTACACTTCATCCACTTCTAAGTGTAGGCGATTGCAATCTTGTATAAACCCAACGAAGAGTTGGGGTCAATCCCACAGGGAGTGATAGGTACACAATTCAATTACGAAGTGAAAGGAATGTTCTCATCAATTGTAGCAATAGAAATTATCGAAATCATTAGAATAAATTTAAAGGGTTGAAAACAAGTGTCAAATGGGGGGGATTAGGATTGTTAATTAACAACTCCCTAGAGCCCGTTTGGATTGGCTTAAAAATCGGTCAAACCTACTTTTAGGTCAGTTTTTGACTTCTGAAAGTGTTTGGTAAATATAAAAAATAACTTAAAATATGTCAAAAATGATTTAAAATAAGTTACGAAGTGTTTGACAAGGTAAAAAATGACTTAAAATAAGTAAAAATGATTTAAAATAAATCAGAAACAAAAAGTAGGTATACCCCTACTTTTAATTTTTTGACTTAAAAGTCATTTCAGTTTGACTTTTTATTTTTGACTTAAAAGCTACTTTTTAAGCCAATCCAAACGGGCTCTTAAAAACAAGGGAGTAATCAAGTAGAAAGGGATACTTGGGGATGTGATCGATTAATTTCCAATTTCGCTATACGGGTGATTACTAATTACCAAAAGCCGTTGAAACTTAGTGGGTAGGCTAGGTTATATGTAATAGTCATCCCTCCATCAACTATCACGGATTAAGTGAGTTCTCTCAAACCTTAACAAGCATCATACTAAAAACAGCCCAAAACCTCAATTTACCTACTCTCTCGAGCTAAATAGGTAGGATCGAATTAAGACTCACTCTCTCGTGCTGAATCCACAACAACCCAATCACTACAATTATCAATTGATAACTTTAATTCTAAAACCTCTTTCTCAAGAAAGCATAGAATACTAGACTAGAACTGCATTTACAACTACAATTCTTGAGTTAAGACCCAATTATCAATTGAACCCACTTCAAAACAGCAATTATCTCAATAATTACTAACACCCATAAGCTAATTGAAACAATGATCGATTAATTTCCAATTTCGCTATACGGGTGATTACTAATTACCAAAAGCCGTTGAAACTTAGTGGGTAGGCTAGGTTATATGTAATAGTCATCCCTCCATCAACTATCACGGATTAAGCGAGTTCTCTCAAACCTTAACAAGCATCATACTAAAAACAGCCCAAAACCTCAATTTACCTACTCTCTCGAGCTAAATAGGTAGGATCGAATTAAGACTCACTCTCTCGTGCTGAATCCACAACAACCCAATCACTACAATTATCAATTGATAACTTTAATTCTAAAACCTCTTTCTCAAGAAAGCATAGAATCCTAGACTAGAACTGCATTTACAACTACAATTCTTGAGTTAAGACCCCAATTATCAATTGAACCCACTTCAAAACAGCAATTATCTCAATAATTACTAACACCCATAAGCTAATTGAAACAATTAATCACATAATCACACCCCCAAGAATTGGGGTTTTAGCCACACATTATAAAAAGTACGAAAATGTTACCAACTATGTTTTCCATCAGCTAGGTAACAAAATCCAAGTCTTCACAATGCTTCAAATTAATTTTCAATCAAAACACAACTCAAAACTCTACTTAAAAACTCTAAGAATGGAGTTTTGAATCAAAAGCTCAAGGTAAAAACTCTCAAAAACTCAGAACAGTTGATCAAAATTTTGGAACTCCCAAAATCTTTTCAAATTTCCCATTTATACTCTTCCAGGTTTCAGCTTTTGGACTGATCGGCGGAGTTAGTCGAGCCTCACCGACCAGGTCGGTGGTGCGCAAAGTAGCCCTCTCCATCGCCGTCTTCTCTTGTCTCTTCACCATTCAAACTTTATAATTTTAGGCGATCAAAATCATTGTTGGCGATCCATTCGGCAGTTCCCCGAACGTCCATTTTCATCACCAAGTTTGTTTTTCACCAGGGCTGGCACACTGTAACTTTTGGCAAGCTGAAGTACCACTCAGTGAGTCACCGATAGTCTTGGTGATCGTCAACTTTTCTTTTCTTCAGCTTTTCCGCTCCTTTTTGCCCAGTAATATCCTTGCCTTGCTCTTTTGCCTTCATAGCTACAAATTAGCATTTAAACATCAGTTTATAGTACAAAATAGGCATCGAGGATACTAATACTATGAATAACAAGCCTTAAATAAGTTGAAATCCCAGACTCATCAATAGCGCATAGGTAATGACCTCAATGTTAGAATCTTTAATGATCCATGTTTACCACTGGGACAATTATTATTTATTCACAGTACCCCCGATGAAGACTTGTTTGAGTTGCGAATGATACATATTTTTTATTGGGATACAAGAATTTGCAATTCCCACAAGTTGGAGACTCTTCTCCATTGACGAGATAGATTGCATTAAGCAAATTCCATTGGATTTACTTCCCAGGATGATCAATGGATGTGGAAATTTGATAGGAAAGGACAATACACCATCAAAAGTTAGTATTCAGAGCTGCACAATGCTACTTCACCTATTCCAAATGAAAAACATTGATGAAAAATCTAGAGATTGAAGATGCCTCCTAAGGTGTTGAATTTTGTTTAGAGAGCTTTGAATAGTGTTCTTCCAAAGGGTGATAACTTAATGAATAAGAAGATTCTTCAATTCAACGTATGTACGATATGCCTTCAAGGGACAAAAACAATATTCCACTATTCAGTCGAGTGTAGTGTAGCAAAAAAAAATTTGGCTTAAATCATCATTAGGATGGTGACAATCTGGACCACCGCTATTGGAATGGTTTAAGTCGTTGATTGATATTGTTACTCTTGATCAATTATATGAAGCTATCATGATCCTATAGGAAATTTGGAATGCTATAAATAACCTTGTGTGGAAGAGAAGATCTCTACGACCTAAAATTGTTATCCTAAAGGTAGCTCAGTTTCGGCAAGATTGGACTATGGAAAGACCACCAACCTCTAGTTCTTTTGTGATAGAATCTCATTTTGCAAAAAACTGGTTTTCTCCTATTGAGAATATCTTTAAATGCAACATTGATGCTTCTTAGGATGTTGCTTCGGGAATAACAGGAGTCATCATGCTAGTTCGAAATTCTCATGGAAGCTTAATCAAAGGTCGCTCTAGTAAATTAGGTAGACAAGATGACCCACTTATGGCCGAAACTTTGCGTATTCGATAAGCACTAATCTGGTTAAAACAACAGCTCGTAGCAACACCAATAATTATAGATATGGACAATCTTTTGGGTTTTCAAGCGCATGAAAGAGAATGCGGAAACAACTCTTACTTTGCTGTTCTTATTTAAGATTGTAAAGTAGTCTCGTGTTGCTTTACTTTTTTTCATTGTCTTTCGTTAAGAGATCGGCGAACCAGTGTGTCTACCAGTTAGCTTGGGATTCGGGTTCTATGACTGATGCTACAGAGTGGATAATTCATCCCCATCTTTTATTCTTGATGTAATCAACTTTGATTTGGCCAATAATTAATCAAAATGCCTCTTTCAAAAAAAAAAGAATCAATCAAATTTTTTATATGTTTTTTTAAAAAATAAGTTGTTAATTATCATGATTTATAGTACTTTGCGTAATGTTCAAATATAGAAAAAAATTAAAAAAATAAGACAAACAAATTAAAACGGATCAACCACAAAAGTTACAGAAATAACTTCAAAGTGCTCAAGCAAGCATGTTTACCTTCTGCCTAGTTTTTATGCAGTTTTTTTAAAAATATATAAAAGACTAAAAAATAAGACAAACAAATTAATACGAAAGAACCACCAACAATTATAAAAGCACCCTCGAAGTGCTCAAGCCGACATGTTGACCTACTACCTACTTGAGCACGTGAAGCTCCCTCTTATAGTATAGTAAAATATATTAGACAAAAATATACAATATATCAAACCATAAAAATATTCTAAATAACAAAAAAATATATAACACCTTTTTTATCGAAATTATATCCACTACATGACTGTTACATCCATGATAAAATAAAAATACATGTCTCTCTAGGCTTGTAACACCCCGCTATTTGAAATAGCTAAAATTAGAAAGAACCATTTTTGGAAAGAATGAAAATCTGAACTTTGGCAAGTTATGTTAGGTATGAGTTTTGGGTAAACTTAAAACGACCATAACTCATATTACATGAGAAGTTAGGTGGGAAAAAAGATATAAAATGAAAGGTCATTGAATTATATTTCCAACACCACCAAGTTTGCTAATTTTCGAACTCGTCTGAGGGAGATATGCCCGTTTAAAGTCGGGTTGTCCGAATAAGGAAAGTCACCCTGATTTAAAAGGGGCATTTTGGTCTTTTCATTACCCAATAAATTTATTTCATTTTTAGTAATTAATTAGGGGTCTAAACTGATTTGGTTTAGGTTACACAATTACAAATCACACTAGGGCTTTGAGAGAAGAGAAAAGAGGAGAAAAAAGGAGAAAGGAGGAGAAAAGTCAAAGCGTTCTTGGAGATTTCTTGCGGAATCGAAGTTGTGTCGCCAAGGGTTGATCCCAAAAGAGGTATGTGAGTTCACATAGTGTTGGGTTCATTCACCCACGTGCCAATCATGTTAATTTCAGTGTTAAATTCATTCTAGAAAGTTGAAGGTTGATGTTCTTGAATTGTGTTCTTGAAATTGACATTTGTTCTTGAGATAGGGATGAGATTGATGAGTTCTTGAGGAAATCAGGTCGATTTTAGAGTTGTGCTTGATTATATTCTTATGCACGTGTATTGGGTATCTGAATCTAAAAAAATGAGAAAAAGAATCAAATTTAGTCAAATTAAAATCAGAAAATGAGAAGAAAAATTTGTCGGATTGAACTGAGAAGGGTGGCGCGACGCGCCACTAATGCGCCAGCAGGGCTGGCGTGGCGTGCCAGCAGTGCGCCAAGATTGAGCCTCTAAACTTTAGGGGCTGGAAAGTGCGCACGGGACGTCTTTCCCCACCCTTTTTCCGTTGTTTAGCCCGTCGAAGTCCTTCTAAAGTGTACTAACCCTTCCTATTTATTCTAACTACTCTAAATGACTTCTAAACAACTAGAAATCATCCGTAAATGTAACACCTCAGAAATCAGACTTAGACATTGCAGCAAAAAACAGCAAAAACAGGTGGACCACGGAGCCAATCACAGGCGGTGGACCACCACACGAGCCGTGGAAAGGCTCGTGAAGATCAGACAGACCCACCAAGGCTCAGGCGTCAGACCACGCAGCCCACCATGGGTCATGGTCTTGATGACAGGTTGTGGTGAGGCTCGTCGAGTTGAGCCATTAGTCCCCTAGCCCAAGTGAAGGACCACGGTGACCTTCACAACTCTTGATCCTTCACACGATCCGTGAAGTGGACTGTACAGAAGGGTGCCAGAAACAATAGCCACTGACCGTCTGACCACGACACCCTTGATGGGCCATGGTCCCTATGACTATCCATCATAGGGCTCGTGGAAAGCCTCGCCAATTTAAGTTATCCTGGTCTGTGGATCGAGGTCCTAGAATCAAGTCCTTGTTTGGTCTTATCCCAATGCGTTGGACCCCTAAACTACGTTGTTTAACCCTTAAACTACGTAGTTTTGGTTAGTTTAAGCCTAGTGACTTAATCAGAACCTACCCTAATCAATCATTCACCAAACATTCATCGATCTTAGAGAAAAAAAGAGAGAAAAAGTTGAGCAGTCTTTCAAGAACACACAATAAGGTTTCCTTAATTCCAGCCCCGAAATCGAAAGATTTTTCTGTGAATTTTGTCACCAGGTTTGTGGGATTTCACTATTGGGTTCCTTTCTTCCATTAGGTCCCTAGAATTCAGTCAAAATCTTGATTCCCTACGTATTGTTTAGACCTAGGGTTTCTAGAACTTTAGATAATTGTTGTGATTCAGTTGTTATGGTATTCTATATCATGTAATCATGTTTTCGTGACCTTGTGCTTAGTTCTTTGCATGAAACTCATAACCCTAGTGATGTAGATTCATTTAGTTCATGGATTACACTAGCTAGGTCATTTTAAACATATATGTATGCCTCAGATTTTGAATGTCTCATTACTAGTACTAAAATGTTGCATTCTCAGTTAGCATGTCAGAATATTGAGCTATCCAGTATAATTCAGTTATGTTATATTGTACACAATTCTAGTTGGGAGTAGACTTAACACAGAGCGGACTAGGGTTCAGTGTACCCGTATAGTCCCAGAACTACATGCCTCGTAAGTTTATCAGTCCCCTCTGTGGGCATCATAGTTAGTGATCACGCTAGTCATGTCTTTATACCCTTGGGAAGGTATATTGGGTCCTCTCGATGGGACGTATACATCAGACTCCACGTTTAGCTCACGTGGTTTTGTGTCGGTTATTAGTAGCTCCCACGATTAGACTTTAAAGCATTTGACTAGGTTTTTAGTTTTAGCATGTTATGTATTTGGTCATTGCATTCAGTTCATTTCAGTATGTTTTTAGTATTTTCCACCATGTTCAAATTATATTATTGCTTAGTATGTTTTGTTCAGCTTTTATCCTATCATGCATGCTCAGTACATTCCAAGTACTGATGCATACTCTGCGCTACATCCTTTAATGATGTAGGTTCAGGTACTCAGCATCATGATCACGCATAGATCGGCTCTCGATCTCTATTTCAGCAGCTTCAATGGTGAATCCTCATATTTCGAGGACAATAGACATGTTTCTATATTTAGTCTTTTCATTTCAGTTTTCATTATTTGCTAGAGTTAACTGGTGGCATGTCCCAACAACTTTAGTTAGTAGAGGCTTCTTTTCAGACATAGTTTAGCTTCAGCTTTAGAATTGAGTTTAATATTTCATTTGCTATTGAACTCATAAGTAGTTTATATATTGAGATCATCTTTGGGTATTCCCCACTATTAGTTATATCATGATTTAGCTTCTGCATCAGTTTAATTTTATATATATATATATTCAACTCTGCTAATGATATGTCAGCTCAGGATTAGCTTGGGGTCATCCGTGATCCTAGGTCCAGTGTTTACGTCAAAGGGGTAGCCTCGGGGCGTGACAAACTTAGTATCAGAGCATTAGGTTCAAGAGTCCAAGGATGTCTGAAAGACGCACTAAGTAGAGTCCTTTTCATGGGTGTGAAGTGCACCACATCTAATGAGAGGGAAGCTACAAAGTGTTATAGGAAATCTTCACTTCTTGCTATTCTTATCGTGTGTGGGTATGATCTCCTTTCTAACTTGTCGTTATGCATTTCAGATCATGCCTCCTCATAGAGCTAATGCAAGGAATGCTAACGCAGCTCCTCCAATACCAGATTGTGAGGTTTTGAACGTAGAGTTTTGGAATGCTATCCAGCTTTTGGCTCAAAGTATGGCTAACCAGAACAATCAGCACACCCCAGTTCCTACCAATGCTAATAGTGGGTCAGCAGCAACCATGGTTCGAGATTTCATTGGGATGAATCCGTCAGAGTTTCTAGGGTCACAGGTTAGTGAGGACCCATAAAATTTCATTTATGAGGTCAAAAAGATCTTTGGAGTAACGCAAGTAACTGGAATGATAGGGTAGAGTTGGCATCCTACCACCTTAAGGATGTGGCTCACATTTGGTTAACGCAATAGAAAGAAAACAGGGGTACGGATGCAGATCCTGTGACTTGGGAATGCTTTACTGGAGCTTTTCTAGACAGGTTCTTCCCGAGAGAGTCGAGCGAGTCTAAGGCTCAGAAATTCATGAATTTGAGGCAAGGTACAATGTCAGTCCAAGAGTACGGACTCAAGTTCACCCAACTCTCTACGTATCCTCCACATATGGTTGTTGATTCGAGGGCATAGATGACTAAGTTTCTATATGGAGTATCTGACTTAGTGAAGATAGAGTGCACGAATCCTATGTTGTTAAAGAAGATGAATATCTCTAGGCTCATGACTCATGCTCAACAGGTTGAGGGAGATAAACTTAGGGAAATGGCTAAGGACAACAAAAAGGGTAGGGCATGTAACTATTTGTACTCTCAGCAGAAATCGGGTGGTGGAAATTGCTTGTAGTTCAGTAGAAATCTTCAGCCCCAGCACCTTCGACAGCTAGTGATCCATCTCCCAGGTTTGGATAAGCTAAGAAAGGTAGGGCATCAGGCTCTAAGTCTCAGGGGAGTGCTTCAGGAAATAGGACCTATCCAACTTGTCCAAAATGTGGTAAGAACCATCCAAGCGAGTGTCTTGTAGGGAAAGAATGGTGCTTTGGGTATGGTCAGTCTGGCCATAGGTTAAAGGATTGTCCTTCTGCCAAACAGGGGCAAGGAGGTAACAACAGTATGTCTCAATCCACAGCTTCAATAGCACCAGCAGGTCGCCCAACTCAGCAGGGTGTTTCATCTGGTACAGGTGCCGGTCAGCGCCAGAACAAGTTGTATGCTCTTCAGGCTCGCCAGGATCAGGAAGATTCTCCCGATGTGGTCATTGGTACGTTACGAGCATTTCACTTAGATGTTATGCTTTGTTAGATACAGGGGATACTCTTTCCTTTGTAACTCAATTTATAGCAGTCAACTTCAGTGTCAGTCCTGAAACTCTTTCAGAACCCTTCTCAGTCTCTACTCCAGTTGGTAACCTAGTTTTAGCTAGACGGGTATACAAAAATTGCCCTATCACAGTCTCCAAGAAAGTCACCTCAGCAGATCTTGTAGGGTTAGAAATGGTAGACTTTGATATTATTCTAGGCATGGATTGGTTACATTCGTGTTATGCATCAATTGATTGTAGAACAAGGATCGTTAGGTTTCAGTTTCCAAACGAACCAGTCTTAGAATGAAAGGGTAGTAGCTCAATACATGTAGGTCGATTCATTTCTTACCTTAAGGCCAGGAAGATGATTTCAAAGGGGTATGTCTATCATCAGGTTCGGGTTAAGGATTCAAACTCTGAAACCCCAACTCTTGAGTCAGTTCTAGTAGTAAATGAGTTTCCAGAAGTGTTTCCACAAGATCTTCCCAAAGTTCCTCCCGAAAGGAAATTGACTTTGGAATTGATCTCCTTCCAAATACCCAGCCTATTTCGATTCATCCTTACAGAATGGCTCCTACTGAGCTTGAAGAATTGAAAGATTAGTTGAAAGACCTTCTAGATAAAGGCATCATAAGACCTAGTATTTCGCCATGGGGTGTACCAGTGTTGTTCGTGAAAAAGAATGATGGTTCTCTCAGAATGTGCATTGATTACCGTCAGTTGAACAAAATCACCATCAAGAATAAGTATCCCATCCTTAGGATTGATGGCTTGTTGTTCCTAGTTGCTTTTCTATGATAGACCTTAGATCCGGCTATCATCAGCTTAGAGTCAGAGATAGTGACATTCTGAAGACAGCCTTCAGAACACGGTATGGCCATTATGAATTTGTAGTTAGGTCTTTTGGACTAACAAATACTCCTGCAGCTTTCATAGACTTAATGAACAGGGTGTTCAAACAGTATTTGGACTTATTCATTATTGTCTTCATTGATGATATCCTCATCTACTCTCGAAGTGAGGATGAGCATGCGACTCATCTAAGAATTGTTCTGCAAACTCTCAAAGATCGCCATTTATTCGCTAAGTTCATCATATGTGAATTCTGGTTATAGTCTATCTCTTTCCTTGGTCATGTGGTTTCTAGTAAAGGAATCCGATTGGATTCTCAGAAAATAGAGGCAGTGAAACAATGGCCTAGGCCCACTTCTCCAACAGATATCAGAAGTTTCTTGGGTTTGGCTGGTTACTCTAGGAGATTTGTGGAAGGATTTTCATCTATGGCTTCACCATTGACTAAGTTGACTCAGAAAAAGGTTAAGTTTCAGTGGTCAAATGAGTGTAAGAACAGCTTTGCCAAATTAAAAACTAAGTTGACTACAGCTCCAATTTTAACTCTACCAAATGGTTCATATGGTTATGTAATCTATTGTGATGCATCCAGGGTCGGCCTAGGTTATGTGTTGATGCAGCGAGGTAAGGTCATAGCTTATGCTTCTAGGAAGCTTAAGGTTCATGAGAAGTACTACCCAACTCATGACCTCAAGCTTGTAGTTGTAGTATTTTCCCTAAAGATTTTGAGACATTACTTGTATGGTGTTCACGTAGATGTGTTCATAGATAATAAGAGCCTCCAGTATGTGTTCACCCAGAAGGAGTTGAATCTTCATCAGAGGAGATGGCTTGAATTCCTCAAAGATTATGATATGAATCTGTTTTACCATCCTGGTAATGCTAATGTAGTAGCTGATGCTCTTAGCAAATTATCTATGGGTAGTGTAGCACATGTTGAGAAATAAAGAAAGGAATTAGCAAAAGATGTTCACCGGCTTGCTTGCTTAGGAATTGGTCTTATAGACTCGTCAGATGGTGGAGTAATAGTTCAGAATAGATCTGAATATTCATTGGTAGCGGAGGTTAAGGAAAAGCAAGACACTGATCCTATTTTGCTTCAGTTGAAAGGTGTAGTCCACCAGCAGAAAGTAGAGGTTTTCTCCCAGGGGGAGATGGTGTGCTTCGTTACTAGGGTTGCTTATGTATTCCTAATGTGGGTGAGTTGAGGCAACAGATCTTTACAGAGGCTCATAATTCCAGGTATTCAATTCATCCAAGTGCCACTAAGATGTACCGTGACCTACGGGAAGTCTTTTGGGGGGATGGCATAAAGAGGGACATAGCGAATTTTGTGGTTAAGTGTCCTAATTGTCAACAGGTTAAGGTAGAACATCATAAACCAGGAGGTATGACTTAAGAAGATTAACATTCCTACATGGAGGTAGGAAGTGATAAACATGGATTTCATTACAGGTTTACCTCGTACTCGCAGACAACATGATTCCATTTGGTAATAGTAGACAGAGTTACTAAGTCCGCTCACTTCTTGGCTGTTAAGACTACAGATTTTACAAAGGACTACACCAAGCCTTACATTAATGAGGTAGTCGGGGTGCATGTGGTTCCCTTGTCTATCATCTCAGATAGAGGTCCACCATTTACCTCTCATTTCTGGAGATTGTTTCAGAAAGGTCTTAGTACCTAGGTAAATCTCAACACAACATTTCATCCACAAACGGATGGTCAGGCATAGTGTACCATTCAGACCTTAGAGGACATGTTGAGAGCTTGTGTGATCGATTTCAAG